>NC_058132.1:314557335-314824621 GCF_016433145.1 Gracilinanus agilis | reverse complement strand
GGGGGGGTGAAGGGGAAAGTAGGAGCATGAATCATGTAACCATGCTAAAAATGAATATTAATAAATGTTTAAAAAAAAAGGAAATTGAGGTAAACAAGTTTGAGTGACTTGCGATGACAAATATCCCTTTCTCTAAGCTCAATCCTATCCATTTTGCCACCTAAACTACCAAAATAAATTATTTGCAAGCAATAAAATAAAGTAATACTTTCTGTATTTTGGGCCATAATGTGTTATACATTTAGTTATGCAGATATTGACTAGATATTAGAATGGGTGAATTATTACTCTGAATGAACTGATTTCTCATTCAGAGCCACATTTTATAATACAACCTTATAATAAATTTCTATAATAAATAAATTTAATAAAATCCTATAATAAATAAAAAATAATTATTGCTATTAGCAAAATGTCGGTTATACACATCAGGATATATTTGATATTGGAAAACTATTTGAGAAGGGTAATGTGACTGAAATAGAATAAATATTACATAGTTTTATTTCTTTAAAGATTCAAAACACAATAAAAACTTGTTGAAAAGAAACTCACTAGAAAATGCATTTGGTTACATCAGTTTAAATGGCGTTGCCTGGGCATATGGAGTAATTGAAGGAGATCTCTATTATTAAAAATATGGATTGAATCTTTGCCAATCAGAATCAGCATCAACATAGTGGCTTTCTAACACATATAATAGCTAATTGGTTCCTCTACTACTGATGCCACTACATTAGTAAAAGTTTTGATCACCTCTTACTTAGCTCTCTTACATAGCTTTCTAGCTGGCTTCCCTGTTTATCATTTTTCTCCTACACAGTCTATATTGAACTTGATTGACAGATTAACCTTTCTTATATGCCAATTTCTTCTCATCACTTTTGCTCAAAATCTTCCAATAGCTCCTTAAAGTTTAAACTCATTTTCTCAACTTCTAGGCCCTACCTAATTTTATTTCCTGATATTCCCCAACATATGTTCTTTTCTCTAATTATGCTAGAATCTGGAGTAGGCTGCTATACTCACTCCTTACATTTATTCTTATTTCATTTAATTATATTAGATTCAGACTATCGTTTTAGTCTTTTGAGGTTTTACTATATCATATTTCTGTCATCCAAACTCTAAACTTTCTTACCTTAATGTCATTTGCAAGTATAATTATACTAATCTAAACCAATTCAATAAACATTTATTAAGCAGCAGTACTTAAGACCAATCTGGGTCTCTACAGGCTAACAGTTGTAACCCATCATGACTACATTATATCCTTGAAATTAGGAACATGAGTAATCTCAAGAGACCTTTCTCACTCAGGTCTACGGCACATTCAGTTTGCAATGAGACAGTAGCATTCTAAAATCAGTGAAGCAGTCATGTAAAATTCTAAAAGTCTGCAAGTATAAGTAGGGGGAAAAGGTTGTAAAGACTGAACACTCTACTGAGTCCATTGCCAGTTGTGACATTGCCTGCAATTGCTCCCAGGATGAATAAGGGTGTCCTCTATTCTTCCACTGTGGACATGGGTTATTTAGCAACACAATGGGAAATGTAAGCATGACTGGGAACAAGGTAAACAAACAAGAGGGCCAAGAACTTAAAATCAGTAGGTCTTAAGCTGCTAGCATTTTCTATAGATAAGCACTTGGCAAAATCATTTGGACATAGTCTCATAACAAAAGCAGAAGTGCTTGGTTAGAAAAGAAGATGCTCTGTATCTTGCATCTTACTGGAGCCAGAGAATATCAGAAAGCATTCAAGAGAGTGTGTCTTTGCTAGCTTAGGTTATGCCTCTAAACCAGTGGTTCCCAAACTTTTTTGGCCTATTGCCCCCTTTCCAGAAAAAATATTACTTAGCCCCCTGGAAATTGTTTTTTTTTTTTTTAATTTTAATAGCAATTAATAAGGAAAGATAAATGCATCTGTGGCCATCACCGCTGCGGCACCCACCAGGGGGCAGTAGTGCCCACTTTGGGAATCACTGCTCTAAGCAATGGCTAGTTCTGAGCTCACATTAGAAAAGATAAAATGGCTAGTCAAAATCAACCAAAATACTGACTTTTGTCTAAATTACTGAGGCCAGAGAAAATCATGTGACGTCTCCCACTCTGATCTGTTGAAATATATTGATATTCACATTTTTTGCAAAAAACAGAAGTTCTTGTAGTGGTGTATCCAACCTGAGGAATATCACAGAATCTGTGGGTACGGGGTGGGGGGGGTCACATGCTGTTGATACAAGGTGAGAAGTCAGGGTCTAGAGTTGAAAGAAGCTGGAGCACAAGGTATGAAATGATTATAGCAGTCCAGACATAGAGATGGGTCCAAAAGTAGGAAGTCGAAGTGGAATCAGGAGTTTAGAACTAACTAAATAGCTCCATTTGATTTCTGTACCTTTTTTCCATATGGGTAATTTTGTCTTTCAAGCTGTTATTTTCTTTTTTATGACTTCCATTTCTCAAAAATGTCTCAAAATGCACATTCTAATATTCATATTGGTCTTTATATGTGTTTTGAAGTACCTGAAAAGTTTTTCTTCTGTCATTTGATCCAACATGTTATAATCTCATTTGTTCAGGAAACACTTTTCTTTCATAAATAAAATAGCCTAGGTTGCCATAATAATTGTCAACAAAGTTCTTGTTAGCAGATTTTGTATGGACATGGTTTCAAGAATACTTACTAGGAGGGTTAATGTGATCACACCTCAAAATGACAAAGTCAAGTTTGACCATTGGATAACAAATGACTCACATTTATAAGGGACAGAATTTGGCAAATACTATTAGGAAAAGAAAAAAAAGGAGGGGTTTCATAACACTTCACCTCTCATCTGTTTTCTTTAATGCAAATAAAATTAAAAATAGCCAAAATAGTGTGATTTAAAACTAAGAGAATTTAGGAAGTTCCTACTTGATATGACATGTCAGGATTGTAATCTTCCATTGATATATTATCACCCAATATGCTATAGGTCATGTGGATGATTTGAGAAACATCCTGAGAATGTGGGAGAGGACAAAGATGAAATTGGTAAGGAATTAGAGAATTGTCATTTTTTGGTTAGCAGATTAGGCTAAAATATTAGCTTCAGGTTAAATAAAGGAAGGACAAGCTAGAAAATAAAAATAGCAAAAACACTTCTACATTAAAAACACTTTGAATTAGAAGTGGGAGATCTGCCGAGTTCCATGTTTCCTAGTAAAAGTTTTACAAGTTCCAACATATTTACAAGCTCAGATTCTTCAAGGTCCCTAAGACCATAAACATTTAAACAATACTCTACTATGCTAATAAAAGAAAGGACTCATGTTTGATAATTTTGCTGTCTATGACATATATAGGGTTTATATTATTTCAAATCTTTTTGATCTGGGAGTAGTTACAAAGCCCAGTGGGTAGAGCACCAGACTTGAAATTGGGAGGACCTGGGTTCAAATATGGTGTCAGACATTTCCTAGCTCTGTGACCCTGGAAAGTTATTTAATCTTTATTGCTTAGCCCTTGCCACTCTTCTCTCTTAGAACTTATACTAAAACATTAGGTAAAGATTTAAAAAAATAAAAAAAATAAGTATTGATCTCTTGGTTCATTGTCTCAGAGACTATGCCTCCACCAATTATAACTGAAATCTGAGGAAAAATTTGGAAAAGAAGAGAGAATAGAAGAGAATAACTAACTAGAATGAAACAGCCCTAATATAAAAGAGATAGCCTTTATCTCTTCTCTGAAAAAATGAGAAACAAGGATTTTTTTAAAAAGTATTTCCTACTTTTACATATTGACAATGCCAAAGGCTGAAGGTAATTCTTAAAGAAAAGTAGAAAGGGTGAAGGCATGCTAATGTCTCCTCTTTGAAAAAACAATTGTTATAAAGGTCATGTAGGCTTATTGATACAGACATCTGTAACTTCTGCAAATACTCTTGAACTTACTAATTAAAATTGAAATACATAGATTGTAGAATTCTACCTAGAAATATACACTAAAATATGTACGTATGTTTTATATCCACATAATATATAATATATAACATATAATATATGTATATATAATATACACATAAATACAAATATATATGTGTGTTTCTGGAAAGCTTATCATTATGTTAAGGCTGATTCCAATTGACAGAGATGTAGATGGGGATAAGAAACAACCTATGATTTTACTTGTATAAGGAAATCTTTAGTGAGGAAATTACCTTTTTCAATTGGGATAAGCACAATTTCTGTTTCTTGAAGTCTTAAAAAATTACCTATAGTGATAACACAACAAATATATGTCAAAGGTAAGACTTGAACCCAGATTATCTTGAATTTAAGACCAGCTCTCTAACAACTATTTCAATACAGAGAATAAAGAGAAACACACAATTTGTTACATGCAACAAATATGCAACATCATTTTTGTATATACTCAAAATGCTACATAAGTATTCATACATGGCATCATTATGTATTTAAGAAAGAAATATAAACCTAGGGACACTGTGTATCGCTTAATGAGATTATGATAATGTTGACAGTATAAAAAATAGTTATAGGTTTGCTGCCTACCATGCAGACCAGCTTCTCCGTTTTCCATATCAAAGATTACCCCTGGCAGTCTCTCTCGCATAAATATGCTATAGGAAGCCAGATGGAGAAGTAGATGTGTGGAGAAATAGAACACTGGTCCTGGTTCTTATATAGCCACTTACTATTTGAATGAGGCTGGACAAAGTTATTTATTCTCTCTCTGCTTCTGTTTTCTCATCTTTAAAATGGGGATAATAATATGACCAATATCCCCACCCCCACCCCCAACTTTCTGTGAGGATAAAATTAGTTAATATTTGTAAAACACTTTGGAAACCTTTAAAGTACTATATAACTATTAGTTATTTATTAATGTTTTGTTGTTGTTATATGCCATAAACCACACATAGGGATTCAGGCAAGAAAAAAGATGAATACACATGAATGTATTCTCATTATTTTAAAACTAATTCAGCAAATATTCCATTGATGATGAATAGAAAATATTACCTACCAATTTAGTAGGTAAGTTACAGATGACCAAAGATACTTTATTACATGCAAGTTCATATAGTTGTTCAGAGTTTTCAGACTTTTCTTGACCCATTTGTGGGTTTCTTGGCAAAGATACTGGAGTGGTACTGTCATTTCCTTCTACAGATCATTTATAAATAAGTAAACTAAACCAAATAGGGTGAAATGACTTACTCAGTGTCACACAGCTAATAAGGGTCAGAGGCTGGATTTGAACTTGGATGTTCCTGATTCAAGACCCAGTATTCTATCCACTGTGCCACCTAGCTGCCTTCATAGTGGTCTCCAAATATTCCATGGCTGTAAGTCTTATCTCTGCCAATTAACTTAATTTTTTTATTTTTTTCCCTAGGTCTTCCTGACTTTATTTTTTGGAAAATTTTATTTAATTGATTAATTTAGAATATTTTCTCATGGATATAAGATTCATGTTCTTTCCCTCTCCTCCCCCAACCCCTCATGTAGGTGATGCACAATTTCACTCAGTTTTACATGTGTCATTGATCAAGACCTATTTCCATATTATCAATATTTGCACTGGGGTGATCATTTAGAGTCAATATTCCCAATCATATCCCCATCATCCCATGTGATCAAGCAGTGGTTTATCTTCTGTATTTCTGCTCCCATAATTTTCCTCTAAATGTGGATAGCGTTCTTTCTCATAAGTCCCTCAGAATTGTCCTGGGTCAGTACATTGCTGCCAGTACAGAAGTCCATTATTTTTGATTGTACCACAGTGTATCAGACTCTGTGTACAATGTTCTTTTGGTTCTGCTCTGTGGAGATCTCTTTATCATCTCTTATAATCTGATATGGACAGTTTAGTTGATAAGGAAATAATGGGACAGGAAGATCTTTTACCTCATGCTTCCAGCTCTGGCTCCAGGAGCATGGAGTTTATTGTATATATTTCAAGACTCATTTCACACAAAAGAACCCTCCTGAAACTTTGCAGATGCACAGAAGTTACAAATTATGTCATATCAAAACACAAAACATTGGTTTCAGAATAGAACAAGGCCAAGGCTGAATTTTGACTAGGTTCTTATCAGAAAACCAAGTTGGGGAGTATCCCTCTCAGGCTCGAATTGCCCCCCTAAGATTTTGGCCTTGGCTATACCAGGCAGCAGCATTCCTGGTCAAAGGGGGAACAGTGTTAACCCTTTAAATTCAGTTTTGATAGGAACTTAAAGCTTTTCAATAAGGCCACAATACTCTTCAACAAGAAATCACAAGGATCACAAAAGGGGTCAAAAGAGGAGTCTCAGATTTTTATCTATTCTCTTATTGGCTTCCCACATTGCTCCTTTCACTCTGCATGAATACCTGGAGGTTGTTCCAGTTCACGTGGAATTCCTCCAGTTCATTATTCCATTGAACACAGTAATATTCCATCACCAACAGATACCACATTATCCAATTGAAGGGCATACCTTCATTTTCCAATTTTTTGCCACCACAAAGAACATGGCTATAAATATTTTTGTACAAGTCTTTTTCCCTATTATCTCTTTGGGGTACAAACCCAGCAGTGGTATGGCTGGATCAAAAGGCAGATAGCCTTTTAGCTGCCTTTGGGCATATTTCCAAATTGCCATCCAAAATGGTTGGAGCAATTCACAACTCCACCTGCAATGCATTAATATCACAATTTTGCTACACCCCCTCCAAAATTTATTACTTTCCTTTGCTGTCATGTTAGCTAATCTGCTAGGTATGACGTGGTACCTCAGAGTTGTTTTGATTTGTGTTTCTCTAATTCTAAGAGATATAGAATACTTTTTCATGTGCTTATTAATAGTTTTTATTTCTTTATCTGAAAATTTCCTATTCATGTCCCTTGTCCATTTATCAATTGGTGAATGGCTTGATTTTTTGTATACCAATTAACTTTAATATTAATATTTTTTTTTAAACCCTTGTACTTCAGTGTATTATCTCATAGGTGGAAGATTGGTAAGGGTGGGCAATGGGGGTCAAGTGACTTGCCCAGGGTCACACAGCTGGAAGGAGGCCAGGTTTGAACCTAGGACCTCCTGTCTCTAGGCCTGACTCTCACTCCACTGAGCTATCCAGCTGCCCCACCAATTAACTTTAAAACACAAAAATCCTTTGAGCCCTCCAACTGTTTTAGAAAGCTTTTCCATTGCCCTCAGCATTTAGGAGAGTGTTATAAATGGTTATTATGATAATAGTTAACAGTTATATATCACTGCATAATTGTATTCCTCTATTAAGTTAAAAGTTCCTTGAGAGGAGGAACTATCTTATGCCTTTCTTTGCATTCTCAGCATTTAGTGCTGTTGTTTCCTCACAGTAGGCACTTAATAAATGTTAGGGACTGTAACAATGACCTTATTCTAAGGAAGGGATAGAGTCAACAACTAATGGAGAAACTTTCCAAGGAATTGAAGTTGTTGATAATTTTGTGTAACTAGAGTTCAGATGAATTGGAATGATGAAGATAACTCCACCCCTCTTTGTTTAAAGGACCACTATCTTATAAAGGTAGATCCTATTAGCTTGGCAATGTCATTGTTAAAGTTATGTATCTAGAAGATGATCTTCTTTCTTGAGAGTAGTCAAATAAAATTGGTTAGAGATTTAAGCCACATATCTTGCCACTTGTATATTATTCAAAATTAAAATATTCTACTTTAAAATTGATTAAACATTAATTAGGGTAATTTGAAAGCACATAGAATTTAAAGTCTCAAAAGAAAAAGGACAATCAAGGCACCAACCAATGATTTTCTATGATGAAAGATTTTGATAAGATAGATTTGTGATTTCATGGTGTAGGAATTTGACAATAAGGAATTTCCTCTATCAATGCAGATTGGAATTTTCTCTGCAATTTATACATTTAGAGTTGCATAGATATCAATGAGAGAGAGATTAAGAGATTTGCTCAAAATCAAGTAATCAGTATACCTCTAGTGGGACTTTATGTCTTCCTGCAGGACTATGAGGTTAGCTCTTAGTCTGCTAATGATTCCTGCAATCTCTTGATTAACTTTTATACTAATTAATGCAGTCAAGTTTGGTGTCCTCTTAGAGTTTATAACTACATATATATATATGTATATATATATATATACACACACACATATATATAAACATATATATACATATATGTTTACTATATTTCTATATATATTTACTGTTGCTGTATTTAACATGTAGAAATGTGTTTTTGTAAATATAGAAATATATTTATGTAATATATATATATATATATATATATATTTTTTTTTTTTTTTACCTAAACTTATCTTAAAGTGCCTGAGAGCCTTTAACCTTCCAGTAGTTCCTGGCAATATCTCTCTACTCTTCCTTTCTAATTACTAGACCTTTAGAGATTGGAACATTTAAGTTTGGCATAAATGCTACCACTTTCCAAGTCAGAAACTCCCCAGGCTCATTCTCTAGCCACTTTGTCTACTGCTAGTCCCAGCTGATAACTGCTTTTAATTAGTTTAATTGTCTAACTTTCTTGGCCAGCATTTGCAAGGGGATCTTAGCATTTTCCCCTTTGAGGCTTCATAGTTTTAAATAGTGTTGCTTTTCTTCTGGGGCTTACTTTCCCATATGGATCTAAATGGAAGAAGCAAGAAATCAGCTTGATACTAACTTCAGTAAACTGTTTCTTCCTCCAGTCCCAGGATCCTTAAGTAGATCTATATCTACTTTCCTATCTTGTTACCCTTGTAGTTATTTCTGCTTGCCCATTTCAGGTGTGTAGCTACTGATATCCTAGAAAATGCATTTTATAACTAGAGATTCAGAAATAATTGGTTTGTTCGATGTTGTTGGCTTTGTTTTTTTTGGGGGGGGTTGGGATCTATTCCAAGGACCTCAAGGGAAACTGAACTACCCCCTACTTTTTCTAGTCTTTAGTTAAATATATCTAAATATAAGAATTAGTTTTGTTTTTAAATTTAGAATAGTAATAGCAATATGTAATCAGAATGGGCCCTTCTTATCTTCCTCTTTTCCTCCTTACTATTTTGCATTTAGAAGAGAAAACCAGAAGGGAAGATTGAGAGTGGTAAGAAGGAAGGAGGTAGGATGTGGGAGAAGAGAAGGAAGTAGAGATTGAGTGAAAAGGGAAAGAGAGAGGGATAGAAGAGGGATGGGAATTGAAAGAATAAGAAGAAAGGAAAGGGGAAAATAATTAAGTGGAGAAGCAGTGAATATGGAGGAGAGAGGGAGATGATCAAAGACAGGTGAGAGTTTAGTATAAAGAAGGGAAGAGGAATGAAAAGACAAACCTAAAGGAGAAGTGAAGTAACAGAAATGAAAGAGTCTCTAAAGGTCCAAGATGAATCATAATAGTGCCACTTATTGGAGCCTTGCCACTCCCTAGTTTCCCTCCTTTCTTCTAAGAAAATTGAACAGTTGACCTCTACAGTCCTCAGATCTGTGTGGCATTTGAAACTAATTATTAATGCAGCTATTGTTCCTTTAGAAACTTAAGTGTGGCTGCAGGTGAAAATGGTTTTGTTTAATTTGCATGCTTTCTAATCAATAGCCAGTGCATGTAATACTGTGTATATTTATTCATATTGAAAATACAATGATAAGCCCAGTTTCCTGTGCATCACTAAGTAATTCACAATAAGATCATTTAAATACAAATAGATTTGGGAGAATTGGCTTTGAACACTGTATTTTTTCTGTGTTCAGTGCCAGGTGCTGAATTCCATCCTGTTATAAATATGACCAGTTTGTTGGGTAGATTGAACACATCTGTTCTCCCCTAGAAGGCTTCCATGTGAATATTAATCTTCAAGAGTTTTTGCCTCCTCCCTGTTTGTGCTACCTGCTAAATTGCCATATGAGCACGTAGAGATTAGCACTTGCTCATTAAAGACTTTAAACAGCATAGGGAGATGCACCAGGCAAAATGTGAGCAGTAGATCTATCAGTTCTCAGTTTAAAAGGATTAAAAAGATTAAAAGCAAATGGGAGATTCAGGCAAGAAGGTGACAATTGTTTATCTTACCTCAGAGTGTTCTAAAGGGAGCTGACTAAGTTGGGAACCAATGGAATTCATGAAAAGAATAAATAACCAGACAATCACACAGCTCACAAATGTATGTTGTTACTTTGCACACTTAAATTGGAACATATATCATTGATCCTAGGATCACAGATCTATAAATGGAAGAGACCTCAAAGGCTATCCAGTCCACCCTCTCACTTTATAAAAGAGGAAACTGTGATTTAAATGTCACTTCTGTTCCAACCAATTAGAATTAATTAGGAGATGATCTGCCACTCCCACACATAGCTTGCTAATAGCATTCTTAGTACCATTAATCCTGTTATTTCAAGTCCTTCTAATGGGCTCCTTAAGTTTCTCTGATGATTCATATCTTCTACAGTCTTTAAGACCTTTTCAAATACTTTCCGAGAAAATCTTTTTTTAATGGCATGACACCCAACTGGATGATGGGAAGTTCCATTCCCAGCTACAGGTATTAGTGGACAAATGCTTGGAGGCTGACAACTATTTGCTTGGGAAAATAATTCAGTCTGTGATATAGAAAATGGAAAGGAAACTGATCATCCAAATCATGTAGGGAAAAAGCAAGAAAAAACAGATCATTCTTAGATATTGAGAAATCAAACTGGAAGGGGTAAAAGATGATAAAACCAAAGGCCAAGGAATAATTGAGTGACAATCAAACAAGAAATAGGAAAACTCAAGGAAGGAGAATCAGAATGCTGATCAGGGAAGTCCTATGGCATAGTTAACTCTAGCAAGGGTCCTGAAGTTGAAAAGGGTCCTGACAAGCCTCTTAGGCCCAACTAATCTGTTCTTGAAGTTATTATGATATCTTATGTGGGCTTTATCATTTAAGAACACCTTTTGAGAATTCAGGAGTATGCATCCCAAAAGTTATAACTTTTTTTTTTTTTAACCTCTTCTATCAATTGAGAAAGATGAGGTTCAGAAAAGGGAGACTGACCCTATTTCAGCTAGGTTGGAATAATGGAAAGATGGAAAGGAATCATCAAACCTACTTTTATGACTAAGTTTCCAAACTTCTGGGCTGTGTATATCATTTCACTTTTATGAATATCATTTTCCTCATCTGCAAAATGGAGATAATGATGCATGTGCTAGATAACTCACAGTGCTATTATGAAAAAAAAACAGAAAACTTTTAAACCATAAGTTTCTACAAAATAGCAAGTGTTAATATGAGTTACTGTTATACAAAGCCAATTGTCTGTCTTTCCTTTTTTCCTAAATATCAGAATTTAGATTAGAACATTGAGATAAACCAAGTGTTGTCTACAATAGATGCCTGGCCCTTTTTCTTTATGATGTGTTCATTCTTAACATAGTTTATTGCATTGTTGTCATCATCTTTATCATTTGTAGCTCATTTGAATCTATTATTAAGCCAGTCCTGTTAATCAAGGATTTTGAAATAATCTATTTTTGTATTACAATTCTAGTTTAGGTATAGGACATGTTTTTAGAAATACAACCTTAAATATTAATATATGTATGACTATAACAATGTATAGAAATAAAGCATGAGCATGAAAAGGGATAAAAATAGGGCATAATTACTCGGAAAATGCTCAATATGTAGAGTGAATATTACTTTAAAATAATGTTCACATAAAATGACTAAAAGACTAAATGACTTCTTTGTAATCATTTTAACTGAAGAGAACATTTTGTATTCAAAATATAACAATGTAGATTGTCACCAATTAAGACTTTTCACAGCCTTTGTTAAAGATCCATGTTAAATGCTATTAATATTTTTTAAAGTCTCATTAAATAGAATACAGATTTTGCCACTGGGAGCTTGCTAAGAAGAAGAAAGTAAATGGCAGGGATAAATGGACAGTATTGTTGAATGAAAAAAAAATTAAGAGTATGTTTCCTTAGGTTTCAGAATAGAGGCTGGTTTTACTTTTAATCTTTGTTAATAATCAAAAAGAAAGACTGAATAGTGGCATTTTACAATTTAGAGATGACAATAAACTCTTTTGGATAATATGGGGATTGGACCTGTGATGTCAGTGAAAGAGATTTCTTAGACCAGGAAACTTCTTCTCCTAATGTTGGTCAGCACTTTACTTGTAACCACATAGCATTAGAGAATTTCTTAAAACTTCGCAAAGTTAAATGTCTTGGCCAAGATTAAATGTAAGGGTGTGGTGGAGTCAGATCCAAATGTCTTATCACAGCTGATTATAAAATCTTTATAATGATCATTTACATCAGAAATATGAAATCAAGACTTGATTTGTTGTTTTATTGTTTTTTTTTAGACTTAAGGTAATAGAAAAATGTTAATAATGCAGATAAAGCTTTAAAAGTTCCTTGTGCATTTAGGATGTAGCTTTTATACATTTATCCTCATACTAATTCTCAGTAAGTATGTGTCAGAGATGACATTTGAACACAAATGTTCCTGGCTCCAGGCAGTCTTGAAACACCATGAATTACTGTTCTTTCTTGATTGAGAAAAGTAAAAATAATGTAAGTAAAAAAAAAGTAAAAAAATGCATTATAAATGACATCAAGGTGACAAATAAGTCTTTTTTTAAACCCTTATCTTCTGTATTAGCATCAATACTAACTATAGGTTCCAGGGCAGAGGGCTAAGGCTAGGGCCATATTGGCAAACCTATGGCATGCATGCAAGAGGGGCTGCTTCTCTACCCCTTTTCACTGAGCCTCAGAATATTTCTCACATCACCCACCCCTCTGCCCAACAGCCTAATGGGAGGCTTCCTCCCTCCCCTGTCTGGGCTAAGGCAGGAGTGTGGGGCTCACACATAGTGTGAAGATTGCAGTTTGGGCACTCAATTCCTAAAAGGTTCCCCATCACTGGGCTAGGGCAATTGGGGTTAACAGTGACTTGCCCAAGGTCACAAAACTAGGAAGCATATGGGGCCAGATTTGAACCTAGGACCTCCCATTTCTATATCTGGTTCACTATCCAATGAGTTACCTAGCTGACCCAACAAATAAGTCTTTAAAAAACATAAAGATAAATGAATACATTTGATGATAAAATACCTAATCCCTGTTTCTGTATTTCGGTATCTCTCTGTTTATCTCTCCCTTTCTTCTCTCCCCTTTTAAACTTGTAGAATTCCCGGAAAAAAAAATCATAATATAGGAAAGAAACCTGGAAGCCACAACAGATCACATTTTGCTAACAAAGTTTTTAGCTCATAAGAGATTAAGACAATAGCTGACACTGAAGTTGCTGCAGGGGGTAAAATATACTACCAGTTCTGGTAGGAAAGAAGCAAAGAATCATTGCACTTAGAGCTGAGAGGACAGACCTTAGAGCTAAGCTGGTCAAAATCTCTCATTCTGAAAATAAGGAGAATAAAGTTCTAAAAGGTTTAGTGATTTGCTGTCACACAGCTAGGAAAGAACAAAAGCTTCAAATTTCACCCTGGTTTCTCTAACTTCATGTAGAGGGTTTTTTTCACTTTACAGAATAGGTTGTCTCCAGGCTTAAAATACGTGTATTGATCACGAGAGGTAAGCATTAGAATCAATTTATCTTTATTTATTTATTTATTTATTTATCAAATCATTTATGAAATAGCTGTTCCATATTCAACATTTTGAAAAACCAAAACTTATGGGGAAAAATTGTAAGAAGAATTTTCCAAAGTAGGTAAAAGAATAAATGGTTGTCATACTGAATGTAAATGAAATCCAGCTGGCAAGTAGCAGAGAGCAAGGTGCTGGAAGATGGGCGAAGTTTTGATTATTCCTTTATCCTCATATAAATTATAGTTGAGACAGATAGATTGCTCAGTAAATAGAGCACTGGGTCTTGAGTTAGGAAGACCAGAGTTCAAATTCAGCCTCAGACCCTTACTAGCTAGGTGACCCTGCACAAGTCACTTAGCCTCTGTTTGCCCTAATCCACTGAAGATGGAAATGACAAATCATTCCTTTATCTCTGCCAAGAAAATCCCATGGACAGTTTTTAGGGTCCACAGGGGCATGGAGAGTCAACAACAACAATAAAAGCAAAAAAAAAAAAACCAAACAACCCTATAATTTGGAAGGAAGATAATGCAAATAGATCATTTTAATTCATACAAAGGTATGATAAGAGATCTGAAAAACATGTGTGTATATACAATGCATGTTATATATATGTATGTGTGTCTGTCTATTTTATGTGTATTTATAGATAGGCATACATATTATGTCTATATATTTGACTAGACAGACATATATACATAAATATATATCTATAATGTGCACATATGATAGAACACAGAAAGATTGATCTCTAAACTGTCACCAATGACTTGTGTATCCCTGGAAAAATCACTTGAACCCTAAAAGCCTTCATTTCCTCTAAAATGAGAGGGTTGAATTAGGTTATATTGAAGGTACCTTCCAATCCTTTGACCCTATGACTAATCCTAAGGCACTGAGTGGAGCTCTATTCCCCTCATCCAAAGAGGAATATGATACAATTAGAGAAGTTCCAGAGAAAGACAGCAAAAATGATCAGAAAGGGATTCAATTAAACTTAATTCATCAAGTATATTGAATACTATTATGGAAGAGACAATGAGTTAAACAATATGGACAAAAAGATAGTCTCTGTTCTCATTGACTATAATTCTGCTGCTGAGAAACAGAGAAATATAAATACAAAATGCACACAAGGTAATAATGCTAGGAAAAGGGTGGTGGTTGAGGATAAAAACCAATACCTGGAGGAATCAGGAGCTTATTTTGGAGGAGATGAGTTAACCATTGAAGGATGGAAGGAACAAAGGAATGAAGGAAGGAAGGAAGGAAGGAAGAAGGGATACAATCATTTTTTAAACCCCTTCCCTTCTGTCTTTAAAATTATAATTTTTATTTTTTCCATATTACATGTCAATACAATTTTCAATATTTTCTGACACTTTGAAGTCTATGTTCTCCCTCCTTTCCACTCCTTCTTCTCCCTAAGAAAGCAGGCAATATGATATAGGTTGTATGTATTATCATATAATACATCTTTCCAAGTTCATCATGTTGTGAAACAAGACTTTACCTTCTGTCTTAGCATCGATACTAGGTATAAATTTCAAGGCAGAAAAGAAGTAAGGGCTAGGCAATTGGAGTTAAGTGACTGGCCCAGGATCACACTGCAAGGGTATCTGAGGTCCAATTTGAACCTAGGACCTCTCCTCTCCAAGCCTGGAAATAATCATGTTTAAATTACTAATAAATACCATGCATTGTGCTAAGTGTTCATTTAGCCCTTATAATGACCCTAGGAAGTAAGTGCTATTATTATTCAATTTTACTGAACTGAAGCAGGTTTGCTCAGGATCATGAAGCCATTAAGTGTTTGATGTCAGATCTGAACTCAGAGTTTCCTAACTGAATTGGCCCAGTTCTCTGTCTAGAAGTTTGGGGACTTCTAAGAAGCACATGTGAGAAGGAAAGCCAAGGGACATCATAAACAAAGGTTATGAAGGCTACAGAGATAGGAGGAGAAATTTATTTAGAGAAAACAATAAATAGGTCAGTTTGGTATAAAGCATGATGTGGAGTACAGGCTGAAGGGGAGGATGTGATTGAAGTCTATGAACATAGTGAATTTAGGGGACATAAAGTTGTTCACTGAAACCACCAATATGAGGACATGAAGTCAATTTAAGCATACACACAGTGATTAATTTTTGTGCCTCCAAACAGGGTGTCCAGGCTAGAAAAGTAGTTAACAACCAGTTATTAAGCACTAATTTACTTACTCATCACCATTGTGCCAAGTACTGTGGATACAATGAAAGAGGAAAGACATCCTCTTTTCTTTCTATTTTTAAAAATTTTATTAATTTATTTTAAACATTCTTTTCATTTAACATTTTTGAATTCCAAATACTCTCCCTACTTCACACACTATCCCCATCCAATATCAATTATACATATGAAATAATGCAATTTTTTTCAATATTAGTTGTATATTTTTAAAAGGCAAGAAAATAAAGTGAGAAAATCATACTTTAAGTTGCACTCAGAATTCATCGGTCCTCCCTCTGAAGGGAAATAGAATTTTTTCATCATGAGTCCTTTGGAATTGCCTTGGACCAGTGATGGGCAAACTTCTTAAGGAGGGGGCCAAAGGAAAGGAAATGCTCATCTGTCAGTCTGTTTCTAAGGCAACTCTTTTGAAGTTTCATTGTATTGTAGCCTACTCATTGTATTCGTCAGATTAGGAATAATGTCAGGAGGCCGGATAGAACATTTCAGGGGGCCACATTCTGGCCTGTGGGCTGTAGTTTGCCCATCACAGCCTTAGATCATTGTATTGATTAGAGTAACCCATTCTTTCATAGTTTATCATCATTATAATATTGGTGTTAATGTGATCACTGATCTTCTGGTTCTTCTCATTTAACTCATTTATCAGTTTATTGAGGTTGGCAGGTTTTTTCTGAAATCACCTCTTTTGTCATTTCCCACTTCATAATAGTACTCCATCAGACTCATATGACAACTTTTTCATCCATTTCCCAAATGATGAGCATCCCTGTAATTTCCAAGGCTTTGCCAGCACAAAAAGAACTTCTATAAATATTTTTTTATATTTATAACTCCTTTTTCTTTTCTTTTCTTTTCTTTTCTTTTTTTATCTCTTTAGCAGATAGGCCTAGTAATAATATTGCTGGATCAAAGGGTATGCACAGTTTTATAGTCCTTCAGGTCTAATACCAAATTATTCTCCATACTAGTTGTACATGTTTACCAATCCACTAAGGGTTCACTGATAACCCCTTTTCCTAGATGGGGAAAATAGGTAAAATAATGCCCTATGAAGAAAATCTACATAGGATGATTAGAGATAATCAGCAGAGAAAAGATTTAAGGCAGATAAGGAAAGAGTTCTTGTAAAAACGTTAGATTTTAGCTGGTCCTTGAAAGAAGCTGGGGAACTCAAAAGGTAGATAGAGTTAAAGAGTGAGAGAATTCCTGAAGTCAGGAGTTCTTATGAATGACAAAACAATAAAAAAGTTTTTAGAAAAGTCAGATTTGGTTTAGTGAATTAGGCACTTGACTTGAAGTCAAAAAGACCTACATTCTAATCTCACCTCAGACACTTAATAGTTGTTTGTCCCTAGCCTGGACATAACACATTCTTTATTTCTAAAATAAGGGAGTTAGATTTTATAACCTCTACAACCTCTTTGATTGTTTATGGATCCTTCATATTTTATAATTTCTGCTACTGCTACTGCTGCTGCTACTACTACTACTACTACTACTACTACTACTACTACTACTACTACTACTACTACTACTACTACTATGAAGACTACATAGATTATTACTGCTGTTACTGCTGCTGCTACTCTTATGACTTCTATTGGAATATCATTACTGGTGCTACCAGCATTCTTCTTCCTACTAGTATTACTACTGCTATTATTATTCAACATTTGGTGAAAAACTTTGTATAGCACTATTCTCTTTTGATCTTCAAAATAGTCTCACAAGTTCTTTTATTACCATTTTACAGATGAGAAAATAAGGCTGAGAGAGATAAAGTTTGATTTTTCTCTGAGGCCAATTTATACAGCTTTGAGGCAAATTTATTTTATTTTACATCATAAATATTTTATTTTCTCCAATTACATGGAAAAACAATTTTTAAATTCTTTTAAAAATTTGTTTCAAGTTTTTTGTGTTTCAAATTCTCTCTCCATCCCTTCCCCCATTGAGAAAATTAGTAATTTGATATGGATTATACATATGCAGTCAATGCAAAGCGTATTTCTACATTACTTATGTTATAAAATGCATCACAGGAAAAGTTAAACAAAACAAAACAGTATGCTTTGGTCTGTATTCAGAACTCATCACTTTCTTTGCAGGTAGTCAACATTTTTCATCATAAGTCCTTTGAAATTGTCATGGCTGACTGCATTACTGAGAATAACTAAGTCATTCACAATTGATCATCATACAATATTGCTGTTACTGTGTACAATATTCTCCTAGTTCTACTCTCTTCACTTTGTATCAATTCATTTGTGTCTTTCCAGGTTTTTTGGAAAGCATTGTGCTGATCATTTCTTTTAGCACAATAGTATTCCATCACAATCATAAACCAAAACTTTTTCAGCCATTGCACAATTGATGAACATCCCCTCAATTTCTGAGTCCTTTGCCAAGAACTGCCATAAATATTTTTGTATATTTAGGTTCTTTTCAATTTTTTTTATTTCTCTGGGATACAGAACTAATAGTAGTATTATTAGTTCAAACAGCATGCATGGTTTTATATAGCCCTTTAGGCATAGTTCCACATTGCTATCCAGAATGGTTAGATCAGTTCCCAACTTCAACAACAATGCTCTAGTGATCTAATTTTCCCAAGTCCCTGCCAATATTTGTCCATTTTTCTTCTGTCATATTAGTCAATCTAAAAGGTACAAGGTGGTACCTCATAGTTGTTTTAATTTGCATTTATCTAATCAATAGTGATTTAGAACACTTTTTATATGACTCTGGATAGCTTTGATTTCTTCTTCTAAAAAGTGTCTGTTCATATCCTTCGATGATTTATGAATTGAGAGGATGACCTGTATTTGTATAAATTTTACTCAGTTCTCTATATAGCTATGAAATGTGGCCTTTATCAGAGTAATTTGCTTTAACATTTTTTCACCCTTATGATTATAATGTATTTCATTCCTCCCTATTTTATGCCCCCCATTCCCTGTCCTTTTCCTCTGCCTTTTCACTCTGTTGCTCCTCAAAAGCAATTGACTTTTGATTATCTCTGCCTCCCCCAGGACACCCTCCCTATCACTGCCCTATTTCTCTTACTCCTTTTCTCTCCAATTGCCTGTAGGGTAAGATAGATTTGTATACACAACTCAGTGTCATTTTGAAGCAGAATTTTAACAGGTCTTCCTGCCATTTAGTCCAGTGTTCTTTCAACTATGCCAAGTTATGCAATACTAGGTCATGTCATTTGAAACTTTGTTGGCAACAGAATCTTTTTCTGGGCCAGTTAAAAGTCTGAGAATTTCTGTTTTCATAATGAGCATTCTTATTTATATCAATGAAGTAATGGAAATCAAATCCCATTCTTTGTTATTTAAATTGCTGCTTTGTGTCTGTCTCACCATACTTAAAATGCTGCTATTCTAGTATAGAGACTTCTATGAAGAACTTCCCTGAAATACCTTCATGCCTCATCATTAAGTACAGCAGGAGGCTCTGACTTCTTCATCACTCATGAATCTGAAGCTAAAACCCTGATGGGCACATTCTTTTTGTTGAGCATTCTGGGCAATGTAGATCAGAAATTCTCCAAATTGGATCCTGAGGGCATGAAGATTTGCTACTGTACATTTGAAAGGCATCTTTTCTGGATTCTTAGTCTGAAGTAAACTTTATGAAAAGAAAAATAAATCCCTTCAAGGAAGGGCATTGAAACCCCAACAACTCAATCAACTGGTATTTCCTCCTCTTTGCTTCTTACATTAAAATACCTTATCTCCAAAATGAACACATGAAGACTTGTAGGAGGCCACATGAAATTTTCCTTGGTAAAACTTATTTTATTTCTTTTAAAACTGACTCCATTTAAGTTAATATTCAAATCATAATTTTTTAGATGGTGACTTTCAAAAAGCCAAGTTTAGAACAATTAGAGGAGTCATAAAAAAACACACTTTTTTCACCTGTTTCTCTCCTCTTCCTCTGTAAGGCACTGAAATAATATTATCTACATTTTATTTAGAATTGAAAGTTTAAATAATATGTGAATAATGAGAAAAGATCCCTAAGTACATAATCATTTTGTTTGCCATCATCCTAGAATCAGCAAAACATAGACATACCAAATAAACAAATAAAATCTTGAGATTTGTTTTATAAACGTAAGCAAAGGATTCAATTAATCTCACCTAAGTTTATGCTTGATGGAAACACTTGCAAATTGGTGTGTATAAACTTATATTCTTTTTAAATAAGCATAAGAACATAAAGAAATTTTTTTAGTTTTACATTTTAACATATTTATGCTTATCAATCAAAAAGTAATTTTTTCCCTATGGTAATCATGCCACAGCCACTTTGGATACAAGTACAAAGAATGAATGAAATGAAATGACTCTTACTCACCAAGTACATATAAAAAATATAAGCATCATTTATATAAAGTGAAAAAATAAAACATAAAAAGCATATAACATATCATATAATAGGAATAATAATAGTGTGGAGCTTTCAACTTAGACCTCTGGTAGAGTCCATTTAAAATATATTGATATTGGTGGCAGCTGCATAGCTCAGTGGATTGAGAGCCAGGCCTAGAGATGGTAGGTCCTAGGTTCAAATTTGACCTCAGATACTTCCCAGCTGTGTGACCCTGGGCAAGTCACTTGACCCCCAATGCCTATAAAATTAAAATTAAAAAATAAAATATATAGATATTAAATATCTATGAGCTATTATTCCAAAATCTAATATAATTGTGTGAATCTGTGCTCACTTAACTGTAGATTGCATCTTTTACTTAGATATGAACCTGGTGCCTAAAGGCAATATATTACTTTTTTTCCCCCTCTAACTCTTACTGGTTCCTATCTATATAGAGAGAAGAATGAAGGAGTCTCTTTATGGGCTAAATGGACACAAAATATTGAATACCAGAAATCTATTATCATACCTTCCTCCCTGTGGCTTAAAGAACTCTCTTGTTGGGATGCTATTGTGAAAGGCAATGGATCCAATTTCTATCTAGTGAATAGAGTTTGCCAAGATATTTGCATTTCCCTCTGTCCTGCCCACTACAAATAACACACACACACACACACACACACACACACACACACATTCACAGCATTTAAAAGTAACTTTTCATTTCAGATAGTTGGAGACCTGTTCTAAAGAACATCTCACCTGTTTTCCTGGATGCAAAGAACTGGAAATTAAGGAGATCACCCTCAATTGGGAAATGGTTAAACAACTTGTGGTATATGATTGTGATGGATTTCTATTTTGCTATAAAAATGATGAGCAAGATGGTTTCAGGAAAAAAAAAAAACAACCTGGGCAGACATATGAACTGATGAAAAGTGAAATGAGTAGAACTGAGAAAATATGGTACCCCATAACAGCAATATTGTAAGAATGATCAACTGTGAAAAACTTAGCTGCTCTGCTCAATAAGATGATCCAACATAATTCTTCTAAAGGAACCACGATGAAAAATGGCATCTGCCTGCGGAGAATGATCTGATGAACTCAGTATAGATTGAAGCATCTTTTTTTTTTATGTTTCTTTATTTTTTCTTTTTTTTTTTTTTTTTTGCTACATGGCTAATATAGAAATTTTTTTCTATAACTTCATAAGTATAATTGATATTATATTGTTTACCTTCTAGGGAGTTGTGAGAGGGAAGAATTTTTTAAAAATTTAAATATTTACATATATAAACATTTTTAAAGCTTGTTTACATAGCATACATATATATATATATAACATATATATGTACAAAAATTTTTACATACTATTTAATTTGTACCAGTGAGAAATATCACCCACTAGAAAGGTATGTAAAAAATTAAATTCACTGAATCCAGATATTTGGAGCTAAATAAAATGTCACTTGAGGACTCAATAAATTCTATACATAACATCCTAAATTTAACATTCAATCTAAACAACAATACATTTAAATGGAACCTGAGCCACAACACTGATGAACAAACACTGAATTTGTCCCTCCAATCAAAAATGTAACTTTTAATATGGTTATTAAAAACTGGAAAGTATATTTCTACTTTGAAATTCTTAAAACCCCCAGATATTAGTGGGGATTAAAAATCAATAAAAGGAAATCTAAAAACAATTTTGCTTTTTCACTTTCATGAACCAACTTCCAAACTAACAAAAGAACGCCAAAAACTCTCAAGATACTTATATGGATTTAGCTATACCTTTTGTAAGGACCAGAAAAATAAACACAATCATATTGCACTTCAGATTCAAACATAAAATCAATCTTATTATTTTCTGTTGGAAAATTATCATATATTTCCCATAATTTTTGCATTAACTGCACTACTGTGACATATAGATAATTACCAAATAGTAATAAATACAAAGTAGAAGTAAATTTCCACAGCAATTCATGATGGCACTTGAATATCTGTGGTTCTTGACAATTCAAAATCTTAATTGATAATGCTTTTTTTCCCCTTTAGATTTGGAGATAAACTGAGAACTCATTGGTAAAACCTTATCTTTCATATCAGTGTAGGTGAGAAAGATTTGGAAAAATAATATTCAAACTTTTTGAAAGATATTTGAGGAAATAATTAATTCATTTTAATTCATCTATAGGAATATTAACCATTTTTCAGATTTTTTCACACATCTTTTTTCCCAAGTAAATAATTTTATCAACTAATATATCACTATAATCCCCATGCCTATACTTTCTATATCTTTCTACAATCCAAATCAGGATATATTCAAGTAATAATTTGGATCCTTTTTTCAATGGTTAAGTATTTTTAACCTTTATTTCTTTCAAATTGTATAAGTTCTTCCATGTCTAAACAGCAGCGTTTGATCCTGGACCAACTAGAGTGGATTGTTACACTAATGATGTACTTCAAAGAATAAGCTGATGAAGGAGCAGAAAGTCTTCTTAGCCATTAAGCTTCCATAACGTAATTATCCAAACCCAGGGGAGAACGCTTATCCTGTGATAATGTCCATCCGGGTACTCCAATGGACCAAAAGAAGGTTGAGCAAAATTGAGATAGTTCTCTTGGTATCTTCAATGGTTTCTGTCCTAATTTAAAGTGCTGATTATCCCACACTAGTTAGAGGTCTGAGATTTATTTAACCTTCAAAACAAGCCTGTTTGGAAATTAGAATAAGGATCTGAACTCTATTTTACAGAAGAAGGAAGAAATGTTGGCATTAATATTTTAATTATTAAGAACCAACTTTGGAGAAAGATTCAGATTTTGATAAGTATCAGAGACTGAAGGAGCTTTCTACTAATAGTGAATAAATATTATATTGCATAGTGTTATATAAATATAATATGTATATATAATATTTCTCTTTCTGCTCATTCTCACTCAATCTCTTTGTTGGTTCTTTATACATGCCATAAATATACATATATAGCATGTGTACTTATACTAATTTGCATTATTCATATCATACAAGTCCCATTTAATATATTTAATCAAAAACTGGCTACAATTCACAAGGTGTAAAATATTTACTTTCACCATATTGTGCCTATCTCAACAGAATCATATTTTGCAGTTGTATAATTCAGTTTAGCAATATATGCAGATCTATAATAGACATAATCCCACAAAAGATCAAGACACATGGCATCAAGAGGGATTCTAATGTGATTACCATTCACATATATTTATTTATCTGAGGAAAAGTAATGAAAATGACCTACCCAGATATTGTCTTCTTGCTTGTATTGCTTCCAGTTTCGTCCAGTATCACTAAACATCAGTATATAACTTGTTACCCAGTCAGAGCTCCCATATCTTCCTTGGGTAGCCACTGCAGTAATCTCCACTCTATTTCCTAGATCAATCTGGAGCCATTGTTGAGCATTAGAATTCACTGGGGACCAACCACCAGCTCCTGATAAAGGACAAAAGTGAGAAAGAATTATGCCTCACATATGGTAAAGAAGGAAAGGAAAAAAAAAACAAAGGAACAACAAGAACAACAAAAACTGGAGCTTCAGAACTCATTTCCTACATGGGAATTACCCTTTCTCACATTTTGACACTGAATGAAGACCACTCTCCTAAAATGATATTAAATATAGGGCAATAAGATATAGAACTAAGAGACTTTAGAGGTTACCTAGACTACTGGTGTCATACTCAAATAGAAACCGATCCCTGCTTGCTTTATATTGATTTAGAAAACTATAAATTAATATTGTTCATGTTGTATTCTCATATTTTTTTTAAACATTCCTTTACTGGGTTTTAATCAGGTTGGACTGGGAAGTTTTTTAGGCATCTCTGACTAGGTTAGAGGTTGCATTTTAAATTAGAAATTAAGATTTAGAGAGATTAAAATTTTTTCCGCCATCACAAAGTTAATAATTAGCACATCCAAGATTCATTTAGTCTTCTTATCAGAGCTGAGCCTTCACATGAACCTCTTATTCTTCCTTTCCAGTAGATTGCCCCTATCATCACATTTATTCTCTTTGTAATATTCAATCTCTTTTTAATCTAGTGTTTTTTTTCTTTTTTGCCTATAAATACACTCAAATATCCACATCATTTATTTTATTTCATTTTCCTTATTACATGCAATAACAATTTTCAACCTACATTTTCTGAAATTATACCATCCAAATCATCTCCCTCCCACTTTTCCTTCTCTTCTCCAGGTGATAGTAAGCAATTTGATCTGGATTATACATGTATTATCATCCAAAATTTATTTCCAAGTTAATCATTGTTGTAAGAGAATACTCACATAAAACTAAAATCTCATAATAAAAACATATAAACTAAAGCTACTATCATTTTTTTTAAACCCTTGTACTTCGGTGTATTGTCTCATAGGTGGAAGATTGGTAAGGGTGGGCAATGGGGGTCAAGTGACTTGCCCTGGGTCACACAGCTGGGAAGGGGCTGAGGCCGGGTTTGAACCTAGGACCTCCTGTCTCTAGGCCTGACTCTCACTCCACTGAGCTACCCAGCTGCCCCTACCATCATTTTTTTAAAGTCACTAGATCCTATCTACCTTGATCTTCAGCTATTGCTATGTAATTCACTTCTCATTTCCAGTGAAGCTCTTTGAAAAACAAATCTTTATGACTGTTTCTATTTCATTTCCATTCACTATTAAGTCTTCTGCTGTCAGCTTTCAGACTTTACTATTCAAGTGAAACTTCTTTCCTCAAAGTTTCTAACAACTTCTTCATTTCTAAATATTAATGGCTTCAAATTGATTTCAGCCTTTTTTGACCATTCAGTATTTGACACTGTTCACCACTTTCTCCTCCTGTATATTTTCTCTTCTCTGGGGTTCCAAGATAGTTTTCTCTCATTATTTTCCTCTTACACATGAAACTGCTCATTTTTAGTTATTTTGTGGGTCCTTAAGACATGTACTAAAATATGGATGCCTTTCAAAGATCTGTCTTGGATCCCCTTTTCTCAAGGATCTCCCCTTGGTAAGTTCCTCAGATCCAATGGGTGCAATAATCATCTCCATTCAGATGAGTCCATGAAATTCATCTTATATTTCTCTCCTGAGGCATAGTCCCTTATCACCAGAAATATGTTACCTGTACACATTTCAAATTTAGCAAAGTAAAAAAAGAAGTCATCTTTTCCAACAAAAAACTTTTTCAAACTTCTGTATCAATAAATTCTCTTAATTTTTGTTATACTTGTGAACTGAATATTTCATCAGTTGCCAACTTTATAATTTCTTTCTTCTATATGCCCCCTTCTCTTAGTTCACAATCACTGTCCAACTTCAGGCTTTCATCACTTCTCTCCTGTACCATTTCAGTATTCTTTCAATTGGAATACCTTCCTCGGATCTTTCTAATCTGCAATCCAGCATTCACACATCTGCCAAAGTATAGGTCTGCTCATATCACCCACTACTCAAATAATACCAACGATCATTAGATATAGTCAGGAAGAGATTTAAACTCTCTGGTTCAAATTTCATCCTTTCTTACTTTTCTAGGTTTTTTTCTTAACAAATTAATCTGCAAAACACAATCTTACATATAGCCACATTTCCTACTTTCTGTTTCTCACACAGGACATTTCATCTCCCAACTCTATGCCTTTGCACTGTCTGTACTTCATGACTGGAATGTTATTTCTTTTTACCCGAGTTTCTTAGAATCTCTAGATTCCTCAATGACTCAGCTCTATAAAGGACCAGACCTAGAGATGGGAAGTCATAAGTTTAAATATGTCCTCAGACATACCCTGGCTGTGTGGCCCTGGAAAAGTCACAACTCCCATTGCTTAGCCTTTACAGCTCATTTGCCTTGGAACCAATACTTAGCATTGATTCTAAGATGGAAGGTAAGGGTTGAATAAAAGAAAAGATAATCAGTTTAAGAGATGCTCCTTAAGAAGGCCTTTCTTCTGAGGATATTTCTCTAATAAGAATGTAGATAGAGGCAGCTGGGTAGATCAGTGGATTGAGAGCCAGGCCTAGAGACGGGAGGTCCTAGGTTCAAATCTGCTCTCAGACATTTCCCTGCTGTGTGATCCTGACCAAGTCACTTCAACCCCATTGCCTAGCCCTTACTACTCTTCTGCCTTGGAATCAATATACAGTATTGATTCCAAGATGAAAGGTAAGGGTTTAAAAAAAATAATGTAAATAAGTGCCTTCAGGGTAGAAACTTTTTTTAATTGATCCTCTGTGCTTAGCAAAATGTCTAGCATATAGTAAATATTTAATAAACACTTGTAGATTTATCATTTAATTCTGGCTCAAAATTCTGTATTTTCCCACTATACCATGTTGCCTTAGAATTTTTAAAAAGCCTAACATATCCATAAATACTTAGCAATTTATGTATATTTCTATTTTTTCAATTACAAATAACATTGATTGATTTGAAGGTTTACTAGAATTTATACAAGTTATATCTGGCTCTGAGGCGAAGGGGAGGAAAATAGAAACTATATTATTACTAATATTTTTATTACCAATGCATCAGAAACAGTATGCCAATTAAAAAATCATCTTCACTTTAATCTAGTTCCTTCCACTGAAAAAGCCTTTGGAGAATTGGTTGTGTCAATTTTTAAAATAATAAAATTCTATATTACTTATTGGAAAAGTATTAGATAAATCAGCTTTTGTTAGATGATAGACTAAGAGAATACTTTATGTAAACATATCATTTTATAAATTAAAATCTTCAGAGACTTAATAACATTTTATTGTCTCCAATAAGTCAGCAATAACTTGAAGCAATTCTTGAGAAAATTTGTCACTTTTTCCTCCCACATTCACTCTTTCTAACAAAAAGAAGTGATTAAGTTTGAACAGTGAGAAAGTGAAAGAAAAAGACAAAGTGACCAAAGAATTTACTTCAAATTCACCCAAAAGACTAACAAAGGTCAAAGGAATTAGTGCTCAAAATATAAATGTACTGACTGCTACTAGCAGCTGCATAGAAGCCATTAGCAAATCCTGTTAAGAATTCGCTGAGCCCAAGAACGTCAACCTACAGCCCTCAAAAAGATGAAGCAAAATATGATTAATAATTGCCAGAGAGCCTTGCCCTGTGGTAGAAGACAAAAGTTCATTCCTCACATTTCAGTTAATAGGTTGCCCACACTATTTTGCTATCTATAGTTGCCATGGCAAGCATTCTCTTCCTTCACCAAACAGTAAATGTCTTTCCACAAATGATGAGAATGGTCATAAGATTCTTTGGCAGCTGTTTTTCAGATATACAAGTTCTTCCTATTTCAGCATTATACTTTAAATGTATCATAAAAGACAGCTAAGATTTTAACTAAGACTTTGTCATCTAAAATACTTTCTTACACTGAAAATGAACATTAGTCAAATTTCAAGGAACTCCATAGGATTTATAAACAGAATTGGTTTTTGAAATCAGTTAGTAAAACTTCCTCATTTTTACAGATGAAGAAACTGATCCACAGATATGTGAATGAGAAATTACTTGTTTATTGTCAAATAGTTAGGATATAGCATAGCTAATAATAAATTCCAGTTTTTTTTGACAAGTTCCATACATTCTCTCTTATCATATACTGCCTCTCAATTTCTATGGAGCACATAACTTCAATGAAAAATAAAGTCAATCAAATAAAAATCCCATCTTATAGTTGTATCACAATGCTATTTAATGCGTATATACTTTTTACACTTCTATATTTATTCCAAAGATAAGGACACTGAGATCTCTAAGGTGAAATTATTTTAAAAGCTCATTCAGCTAATAATAATAATAAAAAAATAGAGATAAGAAGTGAAACAATTTGAAATACAGAATTATTGTGTGTGTGTGTGTGTGTGTGTGTTCTGATATACCCAACTGGAAGCTTCAAGTTAACTAGTAAAATGACTGATAGGTTTCAGGTTTCTTGTTTCTACACTAATATTCATTTCTTTCATATTTCTCTACCACATTGGGGAATAAAGAATTCAAAGAAATGTTCAATATTATAAAACCAGAGTCTTTATAACTTTTGAATTTAACAAAATGTTACTATGACTTAGCAAGAAAGGGAACTGACAGAGCAAGCATAGATAATCTCAGAAGTCTCTTCCCTAAAAGCAATTGAAAACTACTATAACCGTATGAAATAATGTTCCAAATTACTAATAAGAAGAGAAATGGAAATTAAATAGCCATGAAATTTAACCCACACACTGCCAGTTAGCAAAGATGACAAGAAGTGGGAATGTTAGAGGTATCATAGAAAGACAGGAATACTGGCAAGTGTTGGTGGAGCTGTGAATTGTTTAAAAAAAACATTTTGGAAAGCAATTTAGAATTATGAAAATAAAATACCTACAATGTCAACGACCATTGACACAGAGATTTCACTATTAGACATATATCCAAAGACAACAAATAAAAATAAATGATGGGAATGAAGTGGATCATTCATTGGTTTGTAAATGGCTAAATATGCTATATGAACAGAATACAATTTTGCTGTGATGTAAATAACAACAAAGAGAATTACTACAGAGAAACACTGAAAGACTTAAGTGAACTGATGCAAAATCTAGTAAGCATAGCAAGGAAAAAATATACAATGACTTTAAGCACTGTAAATGGAAGGAATACCAAATACTAAACAATTAAAAAAATAAATGTTGAGAAGTTAAATAAAACAAATGTGGCCCCAAAGAAGAGGCATGAAGGGTCACCTTGCTCTACTTCAGAATGGAGGGGATGGAAAAAATATACAATTATGAAAATTACACATAATCTTGAATTTTTTTGATATATTCATTCATTTTAACTAATTTTCTCTTCTTTCTTTTAAAAATACTTCTTATAAAGAATGGATCTCTGGGAGGAAGTAGAGAGAATTATACTGGGAAACAATCTGAATAATATAAGAACAAAAGTTATCAATTAGAATCTATTTTCAAAGAGGAAGAGGTGCCTCAGAATGGGAGATTGGTCAATGTTGCTCTCAGAAAAAAAAGAAGGATAACAGTATCTGAAATATATAGGACAATGAGAGATTAAGAGACAAGAGACTTTAGAATTATGTTAATCCAATACTTTCATTGACCATATTCTTTAATATATGAGAAGTAGGGGCCTAAAGAGCATATATTTCCCAGTGTCACATGGGAAGCTTAACCTTTTGTTTAAAAAAAATCAACCACAATTATAAGCTGATATTAGAGTTGCTAAGTAGCAGCTTATCCAAGAAAGATCTGAGAAGTTGGATCACCACTAGTCTGTACTTTATATACTTTAGTGGTTCCTTATTATCTCCAGGACAAAATATAAAATCTTCTGTTTGACATTCAAAACCATTTATAACTAGTTCACGCTTCCTTTCTAGTCTTCTTATACCTTATACACTAACATGTACTTTCTAATCTAGTGACACCAATTTCCTTCCTTTTTCTTACACAATACATTCCATATCCTGGCAAAGGCCAATTTCTCTTTTCCCCATCAATAGAATTCTGTCCCTGTCATAGTCGGAATTCAGGTGAAATTTCCCTCTTCTAAAGAAAGCTTTTCAATCCTCCATTAATTCTTATATCTTTGCAAGATTGCTAGATTACATTCAAGAATAGTGATTGTGTTTTATTTTTCTTTGTATACCTATAGCTTAACACATTGCCTGGTGCATACTATGTGTTTAATAGAAGTCAACTAACAATACAACTCAATATGCTAATAATAACAATAAGAATAGTAACAAAATAATGACACTGGTTATACTAAGAGAAGTGTGGTGTCTGGGGCTAGGGGAAAGATAACCTTTATGTATTCTGTTCTAGTCTTCTACATTATTTTATTCTGCTCTAACTGCTACATTTGAGAAATGCCACTGATTAAGGTAGGGCAGGCTCAAAGAAGACTGATCGAGATGGTAAAGGTTCTTTAAATCATGCCATGTGAATATTGATTAAAATAAATGGATGTTTATTCTGTAAAAAAAAAAAAAGATAATTTAGAGGGAACAATGTTAGTTTTCTTGGTATTTTAAAGGTTATCCCATGAAAGAGGAATTAGGTTTGCTTTGCTTAGTACCAAAGGGCAAAAGTAGGAGTTTCAGAGAGACAGATTTGGATTTGAGTTTATGAAAAACTTCCTAACAATTCAATATAGTCAAGAGTGAAATGGACTGGTCATGAGATATCATATTTAATAAAATGTTAGATGTTCTATAAAGTATTGATCAAGCTGATTTTTTCCTTTTCTTCTTTCCCATTTAAATATGCTTGTTATGAAAGTGATTATAGGAAGGGGAGGCCTGGTATATCTATTTATCTATATCCATATATCAATAAAATTCATTTTAAAATGTGGAAGATGTTATCCTAGGAGGTAGTGGGTATTACTTTAATGGAGATTTTCAAATAAAGTGTGTATGACAAGTTAGCCAGGCCTTCTTATTTTAGTTGATAGAGTAGATAGAAAGTTGTATGTGAAGTCAAAAAGAACTGATTTCAAATACTGTCTCAGATATTTATTGTGTGACTCTAGGAAAGTCACTTAATCTCACTAGGCTTGAGTTTTCTCAACTCTAAAATGAGATAATAATATCACATACCTCACACAGTGGTTGTGAGAATAAAATATACATTAAAAAAGTGAAATGTTTTATAAACACTAAAGTACTACATAAATGCTGGATAATATCAATCACTATTATTATTCTCATTCAGCCACAGATTATATTAGTAAGATCCCTTCCCATTCATATTCTGTGAGTCTCTGAGTCTGTGCCTTAGATTTTATCTCCCACAGTATTTCAGCTATTAGTAACAAGGGAAGGAAGCCTCTGTGGGGACATTTGAGATACCGATTGAACCCTTGAAATTGTACCAATTAGATTAACATTCCTATTCCTCAGATGTAAACCTATTCATTCAGCCACAATTTTGATAGACCTCTATTTGGTTCCATGAATCTTGCTTTGGAAATATACTCAAGTAAATTCTAATATTTCAGAAGGCCATACTCCTTACCCTAGCTATTGAAGTTGGCATGCTTGAAATAGGAATATTTTTTATTGGAATATTAACTTGAAAGGAAAATTAACTTCTGTTGGAAATCTACTTTTAAACCCACTTTTACCTAACTTCATAATGGGTTGATTTTTTAGGAATATGAGAGTTCTCCAAACTCTAGAAAATGAAGTTTGAGTGTACAGTATGAACTATGTACCATGGAAAATAGAGAAAAGATTAAAAACAGATAAAGGGCAAACATTTTTTTACTTTCTTTTTAAATTCTCTCTTTAAAAAGAGAATAGTATTAAATTAGGACCAGTTGATCCCAAGAGGAAAAAAATACCCACAGACAAAATCCCAATACTTTCAATACCCTCCCTGTGCTCAGTATTCAGTCTGAACGCTTTTCAAAATGCTAAAATAAGCAGCAGCGGGAAGAAGTTTCCTGAGCACGTTCCTCGATAGTACTAACGCCTTGCCCAATAAAGCCACAAACACTTCAACAGCCATTTATTAGTTTATTTTCTTATATTATCGTCAGCATCTTCAATTATTAATTGTGTGGGCACCAGTGATGCTCAAGGCCCTGGGTTTTAAAGGGAAGATTCTGCATAGTATAGGTTATGTGAACAAGAGAAAGAAGACATTCCATAAATATTTTAAGGACATGTACAATTGTAAACAGCAATAACAATAATCATAGTCATAATCAGGGCACATTATAATGGGCAACCTATTTCTATGCAAAGAGCAAATACAAATGAATAAGCATAAACTATTTTAGAAACAGGCTTCAGGTAAACACATACGTGTTCTGGGTTGTCGCCTCACTTTAATTAACCAGCCTTTATTTATTTGAGAACCTACTATGTGAAAGGGATAAAGAAGAAAAAGCCACACTGTCCCACTTCTCAAGCACAGAAAAAACAATACGGTGAGTTTCTTAAGTCAAACTTGTTTACAAAATCTCACTTTTGATGGGATACTAGATGCAAATGTGAAGCATTCACAAGGTTATGATCAATTTAGCTAATGTTGCTCTTATGATGACCTATTATAAAGTTTCTATCATGTTGCACCTCCTATTGAAGGACTTCACTGATCTCCTAAATTGCTAACATGCCCCAACTATAACCATATTTATTTTTTTTATTTTTTTAACTCTTATGTTCTGTCTTAAAATTGGTATTAAGGCAGAAGAATGGTAAGGAGTAGGCAACTGGGGTTAAATGGCTTGCTCAGGGTACACAGCTAAGAAGTGTCTGAGACCAGATTTAAATCCAGGACCTCTCATCTCCAAGCCCTGCTCTCTACCCACTGAGACCCCTAGCTGCCCTGTATTTACTTTTAAAATATACTTTTAAAAATAATTTAAAATAAAAGAGAAGGAATATGACATACTTGATAGAGATCCCAACCATGAATCAAGGAAGAACTTGGAATTGAGTCCTGTCTAGTATGAATGACTGCTATAAGACAAAGTTCCAGTCCCCTGCCCTGGACAATGCTGTAAACCTACATTTTTCAAAGAAGGTCAACTGGCATTGGTAAATGTAGTTCTTTCATCCAGGTATTTCCTATATTAATAAAATCATGGCTCAGTCTTTCTTCCAAAGTATGTACATTTTTTCCTAACAAGATGTATATTCCTTGAGGACTAGGACTCTTTCATTTTTGAATATCTATGCTCAGAAATTATAGTTAAGTTTATGAGGAAGAGATAGATGGTGTAAGACCTCAAATATGGAGCTGTTATAAATGTGGATTTGGAAAAATGGTCATAGTGGAGAGGCATGAACCTATCTGATGGCAGGAAGGAAAGAGGAATAGCATATTAAAAGGATTTACATCTTGCTTACCTTGTGGTTCTGTTGTTTTGGTTTTTTTATACAGCTGTACTAGCCCTGGTCAATCCAAATAAGAGATTATATTGTATGTCAGTGAGCATACATTCTGGGAAATATTCTATAAAAGCTGGTTCCCAGCATTCATACAGAACAGAGTGTTAATTATGGGATAAAAGTGTCATTGATAGAGAACTGAAATGCTAGTATCATTGATAGAAAACTGAAAGGGACCTTTGGGGTTGAATAATATAAAACTTTTGTCTTTCAGATGAGGAAACTGAGAAGTCAAGAGGTTAGGTAACTTGCCCAAGGTTACAAAGTTAAGTGGCAGAGCTGAAATTTGAATCAAGATTCTAAATCTATTAATATTTCCACTGTAGCATGCTAACTCTCCAAGGCATCAGGTTTCGCTCTAATCATACCAAGTTTTATTCTGCAGTGTTCAAGAGAGTGATGATCAAAAGGCTTGTGTGATCATACCTCTGAAGTTAGAAGGCACTTTAGTAGTCAACCAATTTCATTTAACCTTAAAAATGAGAAAACTTAAACATAGAAAGGCTAAATCTATCATCTGCCTAGCACTTAAGTGGCTACAATAGCTAGGAAAAGGTTAAATGACTTGCCTAAGGTCATAGAAGTAATAAATGGCCTGAAATGTTTTAATTAATTTTTTTTCAGATTATTTGTCAATGCAATTTTTAATAATCATTTTCTGACTTTTTGTAAACATCATTCTCTCCCTCCCTCCCACCCCTTGCCATCCTCAAGAAGGTAGGTAATATGTTATAAGTTCTATGTATGTTATCATTCAATACACATTTCCATGTTTGTCATGAAACAAGACACATTGCTTCTATTAGTGAAAAATTCATAAAGGATATTAAATAAAGAATGATGTGCTTAAATCTGCATTCAGACTTCATCAATTCCTTCTTCAAAGGTGGTTAACCTTTTTTGTTATGATTCTCTCACATCTGAGAATTGAACTCAGGTCCTATGACTACAAATGCACTTCCCTCCATGATATTACTCTGAAATAAAACTTTCAAAAGAACATGATGTTTCCTGAATTTCTTTATCTTTCTTAGGAAGAACAATCAGTATCCGTTATTGGGGCAAAAGAGAGGCTTGGATTTGAAACTCTCTTAATTTGTCTCTGAATCTTAGGAAGCTGAAAATGCCTTGACATAAGAAATCAAATTCACCATGGCAACCAAATTGTCATGCTTGATGCACACAATCTCAAAACACCCAGACAAGCATTGAAGAAATATGTTGGGTGGGGACAGAAGACTAAGATTTCAAGGAATTTGGTTAAATTAATTGCTTGCCAAGCTGTATTTAGGGAAGCACAGACCTGCAAAAACCCACTTCTCTCATAGGAACAAAGGTAACTGTTTCTCTAATGCCTTTTTCTTATAAAGGAATACAAATCTTTCTCCTTACTTTCAAGCTGGCAATACTCACAGCTCAGTGACATCCCAAGTACCCAGCCCAGGCTACTCCTATTGACAATGCCTCCCTTCTGCTCAGCTTACATGATGTCTAGATCAAATGCTTTAAAAAAATAGACTTGGAAAAGATAAAACCAACTATCAATTTATATATATATGGACCTAAACATATATGTTTATTTTTGTTTAAACATACACACATATGTGGTCTCAGATATACTTAGCAACCATTTATTGCAGTCTGAACTCCATTCCCTGTATTTCTGTATTCTTTTATTTTTTTTTTAAAGTCACTACTTTTGTTTGCTTTTCTCTCTGTGACTGTACATGTATGTTTTCTTTTTTTCTTCTTTCTTTCTCTTTTGCATAAGAGTTGGGTTAGAGATTCCATTTGGTAAATCCCCTCTGGCCAGGAGATAGCAGCATTAGGATTCCTGCTATTGAGAGTCAACCACATTATCACACTCCCTCTATGCTGCATTGCACATAGCCTGTGGATGCCCCAGCTAAGCACTGTATCAGCAGCTGAGTTCAAGGGCATATCTTCTCTCGGATGGTATTAATTTGTTGCTAGTAAGGTTTCTGAAGTCAGCGACTCACTTGCTTCTATTATAGAGTTCTGGGTCAAAGGTTGCTCAATAAAACCATTTTCTCTATCTCTCTCCAATCTGCCAAAATGAAAATGTTTCTAATAAGTTGGTGTGCAGCAGCAGTGGTGGTATTATTTCCTGGATAGAATTTTCAAGGACAACTATTTTGAATATTGAGACCAAGCAGAGTATAATATGATGGTCACCCATGAGAAAATATATGGAATTAGGGATCAGACACCATGCTTAAATCCAAAAAGACTGGAAACTTAGGCAAAAAACAAGTTCTATCATGGCTAGCTGTTCAGATCATGCCAGAAGGACCAGGTCCTTGGATGTCAGGCTTTATATGCTTTATATGAGATATCTTCTAGGGATGTCTCACCCCCTGCCATCTTGGTACCACGTGACACCATTCCATTCTTTGAGGATGGATCAGCCCTATCACCATGTCCCACACTTCCCCAAAACTTTTATTGGAAGTATTCTGCCAACATAATACTCTATCATCACAGAACTCCCTTTTCTATTCAAGAAGCCTCTATGTTGTTGCAGTCCATCATCACCTCTTGCCTGCAATACTGCAAAAATCTCTCTGTTGATCTCTCTAATTCCATTTTTGTTACTCTCCAATCCATTTCCCATTTAGCTGCCAAGAGACATTTCCTATAGTGCGGCACTGACTATGCCCTACATACCCATTTATTATCTGCTATCCCACTCAAAACAAAATTAAAAACAAAACAAACAAAAAATTCATGAGCTTCCCATTGCATATTGGATTAACTACCATTTTCTTCATCTAACTATTAAACTCCTCTATCATTCTTTGCCATTTTCTTTTGCCAGTTTTATTTCAGAATACCTTCTTCCTTACAACTTTTATATTCAAGCCAAACTAACTGTCCCCCTATTTTGCACTCTCATTTCCATACATTTATACAAGTTGTACCATGTGACTAGTATGAACCAGTTTTTAATTTCCGCAACTCAAATTCTCATCTTTCTTAAAGCCTCAGCTGATCTGTCATCTCTTCCGTGAAAGTTTCTATGATTACACCCAGTTCATGCTCTATTCCTTCTCCAGTTGATTTGTGTTCATCTCATATACCTTTCTTGTGGAGGGGTATTTTACATTTGTGTCATTTTATCCCTAGCATGGTACATAGGATAAATAGTACAAATAGCAAACATTTGATAAATGTGAAATTGAATTTATCCTGTTGCCAAGGGACTTATTTCTTGAAGATTTTACTAGATGGCTGGCATAGAACTACATGTACCTGACAAAGGGAATAATATTGNATATTTTTATACACACACTCATACACACACACACACATATACACACACACAATGTCATTTCCCTTTAGACCAGAAGCTCCTTGAGAGTAAGAATTATTTATTTTTCTTTTCTGTATTTGCTTATTGTCTATGCCTAGTACAAACCTGGCATGCAAGATGTGATGGATGCTTACTGATTGATTCTTTGATTGAAATGTGTTAATAAAGACTTCTTGAAAAGCTTAACTTCTATCTCAGGCACATCAGAGAGAAATTTAAAAAGTGTCCATGAGAATCTGGAACAATAGTTCTATCCTGCTTATGGGATAAGGGCTGGTTGTAGCTACAAGAAAATCTCTTTCCTAACAATGATAGGGTATGAAAGAAGATAGGTGGAATATGTAAGGAAGCAGAAAAAAAAGGAGAATGGATGGAGAAAAGGGGAAAAGTGGTAAGAGATAGAGATGTATTAGTAGAGGGAAAGGAGAAACAGACATAGACAGAAACAGAGAGAGAGAGAAAGAGACAGACAGACAGACAGACAAACAGAGACAGAGACAGAGACAGCATAAAGGAACAAATGAAAGAAGAAATATAAGGAAAACTCCAGGTGGGATTGTATCTGCCTTGGAGCCTTCTTTCTTGAAGTCTATTTCCTGATATGTCCTCTTCTCTTATATGTCCATATCAGTTTCATTATGTTAAAATTGGCAATAAAAATAGCTTAAAGAAACTGTGGTGAGGAACAAAGTAGTTGAGACAAGTGTGTGAGGATTTGGGGTGAAAATGCATGTGTTGATTGAATATGAATTCTATGGTCTTTTTATTTTTTTTAACATGAGCAGGCATTACCTCCCTAGCTACAGGTTATCTGATTTGCAAAATGCAGAATCAGCCCAACAATTCTGAACTGCCACATGCTAGGGTTTTTCCTGTATGTATTAGAGTCAAAACTTATAAAGGACCCATGTGAATATAATTGCATCTATTACTAAAGGTTATAGTGCTATTAAGCGAAAGTTTTCAAATCGTGGTAATGACTAGGATCAGTATTAAACTTCTACCTGACATAGTGTTGTTGACATCGTGTAGAAATTAAACACAAGACAAAAATTATCTCTGCTGTTGGACATTTATTCTGCCAAATCTAAAAGCAACACAGATGTTCAATTGGTTCCTCACAAAATTCACTGACTTTTTTTTCCCTCTATTTTTGGATAAATATGTGTATACATGGAAAGAGAATTGGATTTCAAGACATAAGATCTTGGATTAAATCCTGGTTCTGTCACTTACTTCCCCTCCTGACCTTGGGTGAGTCCCTTAATATCTTTGGACCTTATCTCCAAAATAAAAGCAATAAGTTAGAAGATCTTTAAGATTTCTTCCTACCAGTACTTTAAAATCTCTAGCCATTCTTAGATGAAATAAAGGCTTACCAAAAGTGAAAGTGGATTAAAAAAGAATAGAAAACAGACAGGTAGATAAAGGTAGTAAGAGGAGGGAAATACACACTCCTTGGATGCATAAAAAAATGATAAACACCATGCTGGATCACAGGCATAATACCTCATATGAACAGTATATATTTGGAACAATTTATGTAAGGGTATAATTGTCCTCCTTGATGATCACTTGCCCATTTGTTTATTCATTCATTCATTCATTCATTCATTCATTCATTCTTCTATTCAATAAATATTTCTTTAGTGATTTCTTTCCATAGAGTCTTGTGCTGGCTATGGAGGAAAATATGTTTTAATATGACTCAGTCTTTGTTGTCATGGATTAATATAGGAATACAGTGGATATTGTTAAACAACCAGCTCTGTGGAAGAAAAATATGTGATACACTTTTAAATTTGATCTATATTATTCCATCACATTCTTAAGTCGAGTCAATCAACAAAACAATAAATGGAGTCCTGATTTGCCAATTTTTGAGATGTAAATACTCATGTTGAATTGTAAACCAGTACAAACTAGGTCCAGCACACACCCCTGGATAAAGAACAACCTTACATGTTAGGTGTGTACCCTAAACACTTCCTTCCTTTTCACTATTGATTTATACCTGATAACTTAAAATATGTTGCATGTACTTTATACTTCACCTAAACCCTTCATGACCTTAATTACATTTTCAATTCAAGTACTTTGGGAAAGATTACAGATAGAAAAAGGAGAAACTAACTTGAACAGTAACATGGAGGTGGGATAGAGAATAGAAACCAAGCCAATTTCTAACTCCATTTATTTCACATCTTTCATAAACTCTTTGCTTTACCTTCCTAAAATAAATGTGGAGAAGCCTGTTGAAAGGGAGGGAATGCTGCATGTGTGACGAGAGACAGGTATGAATCACGGCTCTGCTATTTACTACAGATTTGATTAAGCAAGCCTCTCAAACTCTTAACCTATCTGGACTTCAGTTTCCTCATCAATAAATTGTAGAGATTAGATTAAATTGCTTAAGACCCTTCCATCTCTAAATCTATGAACTATGAATCATGAAGCTAAGACAATATGCTTTCCGTATTTGCTCTAGTCTTTTATATCTCTGAGGCTGCCAAACATTCCTGGCAATTAGAACAAATTGGGGCAATGCCATCTGTGATATGTCGACATCTGTCCATTAGGAAAGAAACTGGACTCAAATCATACATGGTGCTTCCTCAGAAATTGCTGGAGTATCATCATACATTAATGATTTTCTGTCAGTACTGACTTTTACTGGATTTAAACAGATGAACTAGCTCTGATAGGCTCCTGGTTGAGGTTTTACTATAAAGTTGCCTTCCTTCACTGTTCTCTTCATTTCAGTCCCAAGGATTATTCTTTCTTAGTTAAGGAAGTCAAACTGGTTTTTTTGTCTCCTCTGAAGCTTCAGAACAAGACATTCCTCTTCCTTAAAATATTGCACTTATTTCCTTCAATTTAACAGAGCAAACTTTTATTAAGAAACTATCACAAAATTTTAAATTTGGTATTCTTAGGACATGCTTTGCAAGGTAAAGTTTAAATTCCTTGAGGACAAAGACCATCTACTATATCTTTTGTCAAACACATATACAATCTAGGTCAATGGTAGCCTCAATAAAATTTTTATCATCATTTGTTTTATTCATTTATTGAAACAAGTTGAGATATCTTCTTGGGCTCTATTGAAGATACAATCCATAATGACAGACTTTGTATGTTGGAAGATGATTATGAGATGAGAACACTAAATCCCAAAGGAGTCAAATGACTTCTCTATGATTTCAGAAATATTAGTAGAAGGAATGAAATAATAATCTAGGTGTCCTGAATTCCAGTTCAGTAGTCCTTGTATTATATCTTTTCCTATCAATCCATTTCCTACTTTACTAGAAGAAAAAGAAAAGAGCGGAAAATCTTTCCTCACTTGTTTCTCCTCACTCATTTCTACTGTGTATATATGTACATATATGTGTATATATAATCAACAGTATTTATTGTTGCATGACAAATTTGAACACATATTTAGGGTTTATATTATAATCTAAAAGCAATATACTATGTAAGGTTTATTTTTTTCATTTTCATGAAAGGCTCTTATAATAATCAGTAAGAAATAAACTGCCTGAATATTATGCTTGGTACATGAAGGAAAGATTCACATCCACTAAAATGTGAATTCTCTTCCAACATGCAGCCTCATCCATTATTCATTTGCACTTTTCTTTATAGACTTATCCTTGCTTCAGTCACCTCACTTACCAATTCTTCTGTTGAGTTGGGCTGGGCTGGGTGAGCCAAAGAGTTCTGATGAACTGGAAAAGGCTGTTGGAGGCAGCAGGGCTGATAAAGGGTTATCACAGTTGTCTAAAAGCAAGAGAAGAAACATACAGAAAGTCCATCAAAAATCTCTCCTCTTACAATAAACGAACTGAAATACTCTCAGACATTATTAATAGCAACTCACATTTATTTAGTCATTAAAGTTTTCAAATCACTTCCTTAATAATAAATTTGTGAGGGAGAAAGTATAAGGAATATTTTTTCCATTTTACATACGAGGAAATCAAGTTCAAGAGAGATTAAGTAACTTCAAGAAATGGCTAGTAAGATTTCTGGGATTTGAACCTTGATCTTTTTGACCATGTCCAGTTCTATTTCCACTTTCATATTTCTGAAAGAAGGAATTTAAAATAATTTTCTTCTAGAATCACTGCTCAAAAGAAGGCAATAATTGTGTTAGATAAACATTTTAGTTGGCCAGACCTTAAGAATTCTGAGAGTAATTTTGAAGATAGGGAAAGGAATTGGTACATATAAATGACCTATGATCATTCTAGGGAATAAGCTAAATTGAGGAAAACAAACAAAAAAAGTAAATGACAAATAAAATTGAAGTATATGTAGTTGATATTCCAGTGCAGTTTTTGGAGAGGGCAGACTTAAACCCAGCTCTGGTTCAACCTTTTTTGAAATCTTTCAAATACCATTAGAGTTCACTTTCTAGTCATAGTATGAAAGGAATACTACTGAACCAATATGAACTTAAGTTTGTGGGCTGGGCTTCTTGTGCCAGATCTGATGCCACAATACTAAAGCATCATTGATCTTTTCTGAACTGGAAATGGAGAAAAAATGATAATTAAATAGATTTAAGAGTAAATCTAATGATCATCTAAACCCAATCTTACTTATTTTACAGTTGAAGTTGAACTTGGTTAAACAACAACAACAATAACAAAAAAACAAACCCTGAGACTCAGAAATTGGTCTGAATGCATATTTCCTAGAGGATTTTATTCCCAGATTTCTCTTTTTTTTTAAATCAAAAAGGATAATAAGGACTTTAGCCTATGAGGTAGGTAGGTATTAGATCCTAAAACCACAAGAAAAGTTAGTGTTTACTCTCAAGAAACTTTCATCTTGCATTGTCAAACTTAGGTTTTTTTTTGTTAATAGCTCCCCCCACCACCCTGCCTCTTTCTACTGAAAGTGGAGAGTAGATACTAGAATTCTGGATAATTCTACTTTTAGTGCAAATTAAATTTTTCATTATGTTCTGGAGAGTGAATTTTTTTTCATGATTCATAGAAATACATTGTAAAACTCACTTCTTATGAAGTTAGTGACCAGTATGTTGAAGTGGCAAACATCTAGAATTGGAAGTCATAAATCTTCAGATTTAAACCTGGATTTCACAAGCCATTCCCCAGTTACAAATGATCAAAGTTTATGAACAAGTTACTTTCAGATGAAAAGATCAAAGTCATTAATAATTATATGAAAAAATGTTCTAAATCTCTCTTGATTAGAGAAATGCAAATTAAACAGCACTGAAGTACCTCCTTACACCTATCAGACAGGCCAATGTAGCAGTAATGGAAAGTGGTAAATGTTGGAGGGAATGTGACAAAATTGGAACACTAATGCATTGTTAGTGGAGTTGTGAACTGACCCAACCATTCTGGAGAGCAATTTGGAACTATACCTAAAGGTCTATAAAACTGCATAACCTTTGATACCACTACTTAGTCTGTATCCCAAAAAGATAATTAAACAGAGGAAAGGGCCTATTTGTACAAAAATATTTATAGCAGCTCTTTTTTGTGGCAAAGAATTGGAAATTGAGGGGATGTTCTCAATAGGGGAAATGGTTGAACAAATTATAGTACATGTTAGTAGTGGAATACTATTATGCCTTAAGAAATGATAAGCAAGATCATTTCAGGAAAAAAAAACTGGAAAGATCTGCATAAACTGTTGCAGAACAAAATAAGCAGAATTGGAAGAACATTGTACACATTGAACACAATACATATTGTACACAGCAATATTGGACGATGATTATCTGTGAACATTTGGCTACTCTCAGCAATACAATGATCTGGGACAATCCTAAAAAAGACTTATGATTGAGAATGCTATCCAACTACAAAGAACTGTTGGAATCATCTTTCACATTAGTGTATTTTTGTTTTCATTTTAGGATTTTGGTTATATATGACTTTGCTCTTACAACAATGACCAATGAAAGTGTGTTTTGCATGACTATAAAAATTTTAAAAAAGAGCATAAAAAGCCTGAATTTCTTATTATTTATTTTATGTTGTACATACTTCCCTCTATGAGCCTAATTTTCCCCATCCATAACATATATGCTATCTATAAGTGTTTATAATTTCTGTATAGCAGCTAGGGAAGCCTGAGCCGTTTTAACCAATTTCAACACTAACTTTCAATCCTTAATTAAATAGTAAAAATTAAATTCAATATATTTACTGAAAAATTACATGGAGAATTTAAAAAAAGAAATATAGTTATAGTGCTTCTTCCTTATCTGGTAACTTTTGAAAGAAACATTTGGTCTATTTCAAGTAAAATTAATGAGAAACATAAGGATTAAATGCTTGTTAGTTGAAATGTGTTAAAAATCAGCTTGGCAAAGTATATTTTGGGATTTTACAAACCAAAATGTTTGAAAAATATTATGAGGGATTCTACAAATATAAAACAGCCGTGTCCTTACCAAGAAGCTAGAAACTACAAATGAAAGTGGATCAAGGCACAAGAACAGTAGTCTTTGAGAAGTAAATGATAGCAAATTATGTTTTTTTTGTTTGTTTGTTCATTTTTGCCTCTGGACACCCCTTCTTATAGTTTTGATGGTAGATTCATCACTATTGATATGACAAGTGATTTAAAACTCAACTTCAGATCCCATCTCCTCCAAGATACTTTTAAAAAAGTATCAATAATTAATTAATTAATTATTAATAATTAAATGTATTATAAATGAATGTAGGTCTGGTGCCCAGACAAAACTTTAACTAAGTTAACTTTTAAATGGGTTTCCCCCTTCCCAGATCATTCCTCAAAGAATTGGTACCATATTTCAGGACGGTTCCCATGATTCAGTTTCCTTAATGATTCCAAGCTATTGTATTCTGTGAGCTTAGAACAGTACCTGTTCTAAGTAGATGTCTTAACTATTAATGGACTGATTGAAATTAGTCATTGACTTTGTATGCACACATGTATGCACATACATGTGTGTGTATATATATGCATTTATATATGTATATATATATAAAATGGACTAATGAGCTTGTCTTATGTATTTTGTTATTTTAACTTTAAACTATATCGCATAATGGAAATATTGCATAATGGAAATAGAAGCCAGAATAACTGAGCTCTGCCACTGAATGGATTTTTCGTGGCATTATTTTAGAAAAATTGGTCACTCTTTCTGACCCTCAGTTTCCTTATTTTCAAAGCTAAGAAAACAATGCCTGTTCTACTTTCACTAAAGGGTTGCTTTGACCATAAAATGAGGAAATCATTGAAAATGCATTGGAAATTATAAATCATTTTTAAAAAATAAATTTTTGAAGTGATTTTTTACTTGAATTTCCTAAGGGTGATAGGATTAGTAACCTTATTTATTTTAAATCATTTCTCTCTCACTAAAAAAGCAACAACAAAATCCTGCCATTACTCATAGTCAAACTTCTGAGACTTATAAACATATCCACAAATATATTAATTTGATAGCTCATAGTCATGTGGAGGTGACTCTAGATTTTCAAATACAAGGCTGCAAGAGCCCGACCTCTGGCACAGACTACTAAAGTATAAGTTCTCCAGATAACAGAGATTGAGGAGAAGAAGGAAAGAACAAGACAGGGCAAGAGGATTAGAAGTTTGAGGCAGAGCTGAATGGTGGTATTTTAAAATGTATAGAGAAAATCTATCTTTGGGGACATTAAACTCAAACAATCCTATTATTGTTTTATTTTCACATTTTCTTAAATTAGAGCCAGTCTGCTGATATTATGTCTTCGTAGTTCAAAATAGGGAGTCATTTCTAGCAAAAATTCAGTGGGAAAAGAATTTGGTTTGGGGTTTTCATGTGTGTGTGTGTGTGTGTGTGTGTGTTTGCAAAAAGGATAGAAAGCAGATTTTGGTACTCTGGTGATTTTAAAAGAAAAAAATTGGAGTAACTTCAGCAGCATCACTTCAAGGGGAACAAAGTGAAAGAGGGGGGTAGTTAGGGAAAACTTCTGAGTGAAAAGAGACATACAGGAGATAACAGGGAGTTTTTGACAAATGACTTCAAACTTTACAGCGAATTGTGAGGCTAGATCTTCAGCTGAAAAGTTTGGGGAACAGATATCCCAGGAGGCTTGAGAGAAGATAAAAATAGTTTGAAGAGACCTTGTGGTAAGTGAGATACTGTGTTGATTAGGGAGATGTAAAATGATTGCCTTGCTTCAGAGAGGGTCCATGAATGAACAACATACTATGATCAGATAAAGGAATTTCTTAGTTTGTGAACATGAAAGTCAAAGACTTGTGGTTTGTGACAAAATCAAGGGTATGAGAATTTCTGTCTTCAGTTGAGGTGGACTTTGAAATAAGTTAAGGATTTTAATTAAGAAAAAAGAAGAATTTAGGATCCTGAGGACTCAAGAATTTAGGTTGCTTGAGTGAGAATTAATATGAATGCTATATGCATATTGAAATTTCATAGCAAGAAAAGAAAAAATGTGGAGAGAAGGTAGGATGGTGAGCCTATATGTAGAGAGAAAGGAATAGATGAGAGAGATGTTATGGAGGTATGAAACAACAAACAATTTATAGTCTTAGAAGGTTGCCTAGAGTACTGAGACATTAGATGACTTATTTCTGTGTATCAGAAGTTGAACTGGAACCTACACCCACCTAATTCCAAGGCCTGCTCTCTACTATGTACTGCTAACTTGAATTAAGTAGGCACTATCTTAAAATTTTTTTTGGTTTTTATTTGGCTTATCATTCTCTCAAATGCCACTAATTTCCTTCAATCTGAGGAAAGCTCTGTGTTGTCTGAGTGACTGCCAAATCTCAGTTTAGATCCTCAAACCCAAAGATCCCACAGATATCCTATTGATCTGTTTCTACTATCTGGTAATGATTTAGTAGATGATCCAGCTGTTATCCAGTAAAAGTCTGCTGGGCATGATTTAGTGACATAGGCCCTAGAATCAGGAAATCTGAGTGTGAATTCAGATCCCTCCAATAACTTGACTTGTTATTTGAATCAATTCACTTACAAAGGATGTGCTGGTGCTATTTTGAACTGATTCAGAAAAACTGATTGCTACATTTTCCATATGATCATTTATAACTTGAAAATCAGCAAATCTGACAAATTAAAGCTTGATTTTTCATTTCAGTATGCTGATTTCTAGACTTAAGAAAATGATGGAGAAAATGTCAATAATGCAGATTAGATCAAAAAAAGGTCATTTATAAATCTTCTTCCCAGAGATCTGGTTGTTAAATATTTACTGGTATACCACTGCTTTATGTAATACATTTTAGTAATTTCTGGTGTCTTTCAATAAAACAGTGATAATGATATGATCCTTAATTACTTCCCCGAAGATGAAAACATATATTAAGGCTGCTTCAAAAATGCATAAAAATATTATATTAACAGTACTTTTTAAACATAAATATTTCTAATGGTAAATATAGATAGGCTGACATAAATCTTAACGATGACCTCATTTTTTTTTAAACTCTTACCTTCTGTCTTGGAGTCAATACTCTGTATTGGCTCCAAGGTGGAAGAGTGGTAAGGGCTAGGCAATGGGGGTTAAGTGACTTGCCCAGGGTCACACAACTGGGAAGTGTCTGAGGTCAGATATGAACCCAGGACCTCCCATCTCTAGGCCTGGCTCTCAAGCCACTGAGCTACCCAGCTGCCCCTGAAGATGACATCATTAATGGGAATCACCTCTATAAGTGGAACTGAAAATTTTTTCTAAAAATCGATTACTGAATATTGCCAAAATAATCCTGGAGCATCTGCTTTCATAGACTATTATTGTGATTCCTTCCTCTGAGATTTCTAAGTTATCCAGTTACAGAATGGCAGAACTAGAAGAGTTCTCAGATATCATAGGATCATAAGGTTTAGAAATAAAAAGGACCTTACAGGTCAAATGCAATTCCTTTATTTTATGGATAAGGAAATTCAGGCCCATATTTGAATCCAGATTTTCCTGACTTCTAAGTCTAATACAAGTCCTCTTTTAAGTAACACTCATCTAGTCCAAACTCCATTATTTCATAGATGAGAAAATGCAGGCAAATGTAGGGAGACTAATGACTCCCTCAAATTCATACAATAGGAAAGTATTGGATTTAGAAGTAGAAAAAAAAAACCTGGGCCCTTAAACATCTTATTTGCATCCATGAGTCACAGATTATTTGTTGCTTCTATCCTTCTGTAACAATCTATACCTGTACAGTTTTGTAAAATGTCCCCAGACCACCTGGCTTTCTTTTATTTTTTTGGTGAGGATCTATGATTTCATCAGTTTAGGAATTGCCAGAGTGGAAATCCTTTCAGTAAGGCAATTGGCATGTAATTTTAGAGAATTGCCTTGAACACAAAGAATTTCTTGCTGGAATACATATTTTTAACAAAAGTATTATTTTTTAAAGTAAGAACAGGAATATATTCAAAATATTCAGAGAATGGTCTCTAAATGTAGAAATGATTTGAATACTTCCTGTCCAATTACCATCACTACCAACTTCCAAGAAAACTAACAAACAAAATCCAAATGCTTTCTTTGCCAAAATTACATATTAATATTTTTATTGATCTGCAGTCAGGTATTTTTCTTTGAAATATTCAATCTGGTGGAAGAAGGGAATTTTTTTTAGCCTTCACATTAAGGTAAAGATTAGAGGTCTTCTTTTATGTTGATTAAAAATGAATATGTAAAAAAAAAAAAAGACATTCGAGTAAATCACACTCTGTCTCAAAGTGCCTAGAAGTTAACATTGACTTTTTAAGATGTTTATACTATAAATAACATGTTTGTTGTAATGTATATTTCTATTCATCATTATTAAAATACCAATAGAATTACAGACAGTGCTAAAGTTAAATTTTGTGTAACTGCCTTGATTGCCGCCAAGAATTGTCTGTGTTTGGGGATTTGAAATTTAAAAGATTCACTTGTATTTATAGGTGACATAAAAATTCCTTTTAGCATCTTGCACTTAATAGTCTACTTTATTTAAAAGACATAAAACATGCATTTTGTGCAGTGTCTAAAATGGTACTTAAAATTGACAATTCATGCTTTTAGCTTCATTTGTATTTTTCTCCTGATACCCATAATTCCACATTGTAAACAACAAACAAATATTGCAATATTACTCTTGATACTGACCCCAGTGCATCCCTTTCCCTCTCTTAAACACTGTAAGAAAAACTCTTTTCATAATGTATAAAACAAAGAGGCACAAGCCAGAAAGAGAATTCCAAACTTTCCCACTCTAGTCATCTCTAAATCCATACATCACAAAATTTAGAACTGAAAGAATCCACTGAGATCAACAAGTTCACCCACTGCAACAAGATAAGGAAACTAAGGTCTAAGGAGAAGACATGGTTTACTCAGAGTCACACAGGCAATAAGCACCAGAGATGGAATTTTAGCCCAGATTATTTGACTTCAGATCTAGGGCTCTTTCTATTATGTAATGGGCATCCCATTCAATTCAATTTGACAGAGAATATTTTTGAGCCCTCTGTGAGGGAAAAAAAAAAGAAGAAATGGGTACTATTGTTAAGAAGTATAAAGTTTAGTTTAGAAAATGGAGACTCTTCCCTAATATTCACACAAATACTTAATTCAGCTTGGAAGGAAAAAGAAAGAGCACTGTATTGAGACATAAAATACCTAGATATGAACCTAGTTTTGACATTAATGATTTATTAATGATGCCACCATTCTTTCAACCACTGAGATTCAGAAGCCTGGTGTCATCTTTCCTCTTGTCTCCCTGTTTTCATTCCCTCCTGGTAAATTCTTCCATCCCAGCCCAACACCAGTACATGTTATATCACTTTGGAGCTCACTCCTTCAAATCTCACCAATAATAGCAAGTTAAGTCCAGAAAGGAGCCAGCTGCCACTCTCAGAGTTCCAAGAGTACATTTATGGGTGTCTTGTGTTAAGATTAAAAATAGGGAGTCTGGCCAAAGATTTTTAATGATTTATTAACAGAAAGGAAAGGGTGAGGAATGAGAAAAGAAACAGATCAGTCTTTAAGAAAGACTACCCTGATCTAGCACCTCCGTTTAGCTGGCAGCAGAGTGGGCCCCTTTTCAGTTAGAGAGCTTTCCTTCCCTTTTTAAATTCAATTTATTCCTCCCTCCATTCCAATGTTGCATGCCAATGTTCAGGCTGATGTCAAGGACACCAAGGACACTAGGCTGTTGTGGGTGTCATGGTGGGGTGGAATTATTTTTTCTCATATGCCTGCCTATAATATTGTAGCTTACAAGCCCCCCATGAGTGTTCTTTCTCTAAACCAACATCCAGTGGGATAAATTTGTTCTTTAGCAAAAGCTTTCACTCAAATGGTATAGTGAGAGTATTAGTTTCAAAGCCCAAAGCATTTTTCCCCCTAATACCTGGGGGTTCTCATTCTGACAAACATACAAAGAGACTGTTGGGGAAAAAAGTAGCACGAGTCTAAAATATGATAGTAATGAGGCAAATGGGAAAGAGACACAAGTAACCAGAGAAATCAGTAACTCCAGAATAATGAAACATGGGTGACTTTTCTTTTATCAGAAGGTCTTCATTAAGATTGTGGGGTATTGCAGCTGTGATGGATGAGGTGCTCTTACTCTTAGCTAAACTTTTTCCTGGCCACATCATTTAGCTGAGATGCTGGCTTCATGTTAGGCTCAGTTGTTATACCTAATCTCTTATTAAGACATGAAATCTCTGCTAGAAATTTGATCCAGTGGAATCCCAGGGCAAACTCTTCAGTGGGCAGCTATAGTCTTTACTTCTTTACTCTTTGTCTTAGCTAGATCTTATATTGATCTTTAAGGCAAAAGCAATAACATAGCCTAAAATGGAAAAAGCCTCTCCTTTCTGACTCCTCTCAAACCATGACTATGAGGCTTGTTACAGTCATGTAGGAGGTGAGGGAAGTCTAATCTGGAAATCTCTTTTGTTTGACAATGTTTCCTGGTTTGTAGATTAATTTCATCCATGAATGATGCTGCCTTATTTATGATGACCACTCCAGTACACTTCCAAGATTATTTTGGGGTCTTGTAAAGGTAAGTGGGTAGATAAAAGGTACTTAATCAATTTCTGCCCTGGTTAAAAATCATTGTATTGATGACTTTTTGCAGTGCCTTCAAGGCTAAGACTTTTTTCTAAGGTGTATATTTCATTTTCAATGGGAACATGGATTTGTTTTACATTTTAGTATAGTAATTTCCTTCCTTCTGCCTTTTCATTACTGGTATCATTGAGGTAGATCCCCTAACGTAATTTTGTCCAATCAGTTGTCATGTCCTACAAGGTTCTGAAAGCATGTTCCCTGAGGGTAAGCATGTTCTATATTTTATTTCATGTTTCTCCATAACCAAGTACAGTATTTTAAATATAATGAGTGTGTAATGCATGTCTGTTGACCTTAACTTTATTAAGTAAAATTATTTCTCCCATAATCTCCACCCTGCTTTCCACTGAAAACAAACTAGACCAGTAGGTCAGTTCCTAAAACATCTGTCCCTTTGAGGACTAGAGCTTGGGAGTTGTTCTTCTGTCCTTAAGCAAGGCTTAAATTCACTTTTCATATTACTTTCCTAATCATTAATATGCTACTCTGATCATGTCATTTCTCAGTTCAGAAATCGTCACGACTTCCTCATTGTTCATTGAGTAACTTCATGCTGACAATCAATATCCAATCACTTCCGTAATTTCATCCAATGATGCTCAAGACAAACTTTCCCCAAAGTTTTTGTATGCTACTCCTATTCTCCTATCTGTGGGCTAGTCAAACCGGGCCACTTACCATTCTTACTTCCTTATCCTATTTTCTGGTATTCTCATACTTTTGCATGTTATTAACCCTGCCCCAAATGGGCTTCTATCCTCATTCCTCACTATCACACTATCCTTTTTCTCTGGAAGTTATCCCCTTCTTTCAAGGTACGAGTCAGGTCGCACACCCTACATAAAGCCTTCCTACACAGAATTAATTTTTCCTTCCCTATATTTCTTATAAAACTTTGAAGGAACCTATTCATTATAATGCTTTTGATTTTGATTGTTGCTCATTGATATGTATGTAAACCATACAGATTAAGTTTAACTTCATAATTGTATCCTTTAGATTGAACACAGTGTCATGATTATAATAGTTGTTTAATAGACATTAGTAGAATTGAATTAACCTTGAGTAATTCTTTACCTTTTTGGAATTTAGTTTTCTCATCAATAAGATGAAAGATTGGACTAGATGACCACTAAGGTCCATTAATATTATATGATTCTAATTAAGGATCACAGAGAAGATTCAATTTGAAGTTCAAACACTCAGTTGCAAATGCTTTGTCACAACTTGGCACAAAACTGCATTCAAGTTTCTTTCCAAAGACCTTGAACTAGCAAAAATTATCAAGGTTCCCCAACAGAGATGTTTCAAATGACCAGGTACACAGAAATAGACTGAGTCTTTTATTCTTTTACCCAGTTAATATGAATTGGGCTTTTGAGATAAGCTATAGTCTCTCATTTCTAGGTTTCTAAACATTATCTATGCTTAATTATCTCTGTTGGCCAGAATTCATCTTCTTACAAAGTGAAATATATTCACTCAATGACTATCTCTCATTCCATTTAAATCTCATGTCATCTATTTTACTGTCTCTTAGACTAGAAATTGTGAATGAGAGGCTTTAAATTTTCCTTGTCTTTTACCCTTGCTATCTAATGTACTACTCATTCATTCCAGCTATTTCTTCTTTTAAAATTTCCTGCAGTTTTACTCTTTCTTTTACATTTCTCCACTGTTATGTGCTAGCATAGTATCTGGAATGTAAAAAGGTCCTTGATAAACAATGATTATTTAATTTCTACCACATTAATTTATACCCTCAATCTTTGTTCCAATCAAGAACCTGTTATAGTTGTCTGTTGCCTATTGCATCAAATTTAAACTCCTTTCTATAGCTTTCAGGTTTCTTTGTAGTATATCCTTTATATCTTATTTTTCAAGCCTTGATCCTATAATTTCCCAAATATATCCTCCATTCTGACCAGACTGTACTTATTTACCATTCCCTTTATATTTATTCTTTCCTCTAAATCTTTTATAATTCTATTTCTATCTTCAGTAAAGGAATGTGAGATGGGGCAGCTAGGAGGCTTAGAGGATAGAGACCCAGGCCTGGAGACAGAAGGTACTGTGTTCAAATCTGGCCATAGAAACTTTCTAGATTTTTGACCCTGGGCAAATCACTGAACCTCCATTGCCTAAACCTTACCACTGTTTTACCTTGAAACTGATAATTAGTTATTGATTCTAAGGAGAAAAAGGTGATTTTAAAAAAATAAAGATACATGAGTTTGGAGTTCAGCAAAAAGATTATAGATGGAGATATGAAGGAGTCCATTTGTAGAGAAGTGATATCTGAATAGTGGGAGGAAATGAGGCAAGCAAGAAAGTAAGGCTACAAAGAAGAGGTCTTTATTGTAGAAATCTTGAAGGAGAAGCCATCAAGAAAAAAAATTTCACTTGTTTTCATGATGTTAAAACTCTTCCTACTTCAGAATTATGGCCAAGGCATACTTTGCCTGTGTCTGTGCTAAATATCCTGTGTTTATTAACTGAATAAAAAGGTTAATAATTGTAAATATAAAATAAGTATAAAAATAATTATAGATGAAATATAAAAGACAGGATCCATTAAGATAAAGAGAATAATACAGAAGTAATAAGGAGAAAAAGGACAAATTTTATATCTTTAGAATGCAGATGTTTTAAAAAAGCACACATCACTTCTTAAGTTGTCCAAAGGAATTATCAAAATATATTAAAATAAGCAAAATTAGAAAATTTTTGAGTACTGTGAGGCTATTATGTCAGTCCTATGCCCATCTCAGACTCTTTCTGCATGGCCATTTCTCTCTTATCACATTACCATTCTTTTCATAATACAATACAATCATATGAAGAAAATGTTTTATTATGTATCTCTAAATCAGTATCACATTCACATTTTCTTAATACAATGGAACTAGACTTCCAATAGCTAATCATGAACTTTCCTGGAGTGATTCTAAATTATACCGACTGCCCTGGTTACTCTGGAAACCATAATCCTGAAGTGTAGCTCAATCAATCAGTTTTGCAAGAGCACACTTAATATCACATGCTTCTAGCCATCATTTCTTAGTGGAAATAGCAAATTCTTGATGTGTCATCAGTCAGAACCATTGGGACAGAGGAAAATGCCTGATTAAGAATATATTTCTGAATTTCAGATTGATGGCCAATTATTCATTAATAGAAGTAAACATTTCCTTCTAACCTATTGTAATTTAGGATTTGTCTAAGTTTCTGGAGATGGAAATAGAAAATCTACACTAAAGAACAAGTTACTGATCAGGTATGAACATGACAGAACTTCATGTCTTTAATCTTATATCCTTACATCAAAAAGACTAAAAGTGGTGTCTTGGATGATAACTTGTATGGCAGACTGGTAGTTAAAGATGAAAAAGAATTAGGAGTGATTGAAAAAAAAGTAAAGAGGGACACAATGAGAACAACCTTCCATTTCTGAAGAAATACAGGATTCTACCTTTTGGATAGATAATGCAAGTGTTTGATGGAAAGGATTAAAGCAATATTGGTTCTGAAATGTTCTTGACACAATCAGTATGGGCCTCCTTGACCTAAAACATAACTCCAATTTTTGGTTCTTACTCAAGGTTTAAGCTTGCATTTTTAGACTGAAGAAAAATATATGTTAAAAAGCTCAGAATCCTGGAAAGACCTAGATTGCAAAGCAGGAGAACTGAGGGCTAGTCTTAACTCTACCACCAGGATGCTGTCAACAGGAGTAAGAAAGAAAATCCAGAAAGAAGCACAGATAAGTAAGACAACTTTGAAAGCTACTAACTGAATTTACACATTTAAAACAAAAGCACACTATACATAAAAGAGATCTGCATTTTTATGTCCAATCAACTATTCCTACTTTACATAAAGAATAAAAATGTTAATTGTGGAATTCAATGTTTTTCTTTTCATAAAAAAATAAGCTTCTTGAGGGCAAAAAACTATTTTTTACCTTTTTTGAATCTCAGTGCTTACACAATGCTTTGTAATGCATTGTAAGTACTTTATAAGTCCTTGTCAATTGAGTAAGAGGGAGTATAAGAAAGCATCAGGAGGGGGCAGCTGGATAGCTCAGTACTGAGAGCCAGACCTAGAGACTAGGAGGTCCTGGGTTCAAATTTGACCTCAGACACTTCCCAGCTTTGTGACCATGGGCAAGTCACTTAACGCCCATTGCCTAGCCCTTACCACTCTTCTGCTTTGGAATCAATATTGATTCCAAGTCAGAAGGTAAGGGTTTAAAAAAAAAAAAAAAAAGGAAGCACCAGGAACAATAAATTGCCCAGAGAAGTGGATAGACATATTCTTATAGTAAAAAACAAACAAACAAACAAAAATCATAAAAACATTAATGAAAAGCTTCAGGAAAGGGAAATGATAAATGTTGGAGGGGAGGAGGAAAAATAGGGACACTAATCCATTGCTGTTGGAGATAAGGGAAAACAGTGACACTAAGTCACTGCTAGGGGAGCTATGAGTTGATAGATTTTAGATAGTAATCTGGAACCATGGCTGAAGGGCTATAAAATTGTGTCTACCTTTAGACCTATTAATATTACTATTATGTCCATATCCCAAAGAGATTAAATGGGGAAAAGAACCCACCTGTATAAAAGTATGTATAGCAGTTCTTTTTGTGGTGGCAAAAAACTAGAAAATTAAGGGATGTTCATCAATAGAAGAATACCTGAACAAGTTGTGATATATGCTTTAATATAATACTATTGTGCCGTATGAAATGACAAAGAAAATGATGACAAAAAACACAGAAAGATTTAAATGAAGTTATGCAAGTGATGCCAGCAGAATCAGGAGAATGTTGTATGCAGTAACAATAATAATGTGTGATGATCAACTGTGAATAACTCAACTATTATTAATAAGGTAAGTCTCAAGGACAACTCTGAGAATCTCATGAAAATAAAAAGGATATACATCTCCTTAGGAGGAAAAGACAGAGTCTGAATGCAAATTAAAATATACCATTTTTTGTTTTCTCCATGAATTTTTCTCTAGTTAAAGCAACATACATCACCTTTCACAACATGATGAAAATGGAAATGTGTATTATATGATAATATATGTACAATCTATCTCATATTGCCTTCTCTTTTGGGGAGAGGAGAGGAGAGAGAGGGAGAGAGAGAAAATGAATTGTAAAATATCATAAAATGAATATTGAAAATTTGTATTGACATGTAATCTGGAAAAATATAGAAATTTATTATAAAATAAGTAAAAACCTGAAGACAGATTTTTATGCTAAATTACTATACAAAAACTATGTAGGATTTGAAGATAATAACAAGAACAACAACAAATTTTCCACATTCATCAGTGACCTTGTAATATGGGAAACAATTGCAAAGAATTAGCAAAATTTAGTACCTACTCTATTGAAGGCACTTGATAATAAAGAGATATAAAAAGAAATAAAATATGGCTTCTCTCCACAAGTATTTTCCTAGTCCTATGGTGATAAAATAGTTCTTTTTGAAAAGTTATTAATTTGACAGGTAATTCTAAATTTTAAATAATTCGTGGGAAAAATAACATGCAGAAAATGTTTTATCTCTCTATCTGTACCACGTTTACAATGAAAATCAACCTAAAGTAAGTAGAACAAAAAAAAAAGTTATTCTCATTTTAAGGAAATAAAGTGGGCTTTAAATGGCAGACATCCCCAGTAATTTACAGAAACATGACCCATCCTCAGTCTTTTAACTCCAAGTAAAGGGCTTCTCAATTTGTAATCAATTTATAAAAAGGTTATAAAATGGACTACATTTTCTTCTCCTATATTCTTTCTCCAGACATTGTTTTTTTTTTTTATAAGAAACCTCTCCAGCATTTCTATCAATAGAATTCGCTTCATCATCTACCTCTTACTCACTTTAAATCTTTTTGGGATTATTAGTTCTTCCCTGGAACTCAAAAACATCCTCTTTAGTTCCATCAATGAAATCTGAAATCACTAATCAGTCCATTCAGCTTTCTCACTCTGTTCAACTATAGTGCACATCCTTCAAATGGTCCTTATATGGCAGGCTCTTGATGCCCTTTCCTTTCCTTGTTTTCTCTCTCTAGAATATTAGTTTTTAAATGTGGTTGTTTCCCTTTCTTAGAAATCTGTTTCTCTTAATCTTAACTCAAAATTATATTAGGATTTAGGTTTATTTATTTGTTTTAGTTGTAATATTACATTCTACTCACATTGAGCTTGATGTTCATCAAAATCCCTAGATATTGTTTTTTGGTTTGGACAAAATGCTGTATAATTATATTTTTCTTATCTTGTTCTCATGAAAGAGATTTTTAGAACATTTGTGTAAAACATTATATTTTTCCTGTCAAATTTCATGACATTTGATGTAGTCCAACTTTCTATGCTGCCAAGATCATTTTGGATCCTTATTATGTCAAGGAGTATGTTATCTATCCTTCTCAACTTCATGTCATTTATACATTTTTTAAATATCCCATCTATCCCCTTATCCTAGTCACTCTACCCTGAGACTCTGCACTAAAGACTTCTTTCCAAGTTGACTTCCAAGTCTCAATACTTGTTATCAATAATAACTCTTTTAATCTAGATTTTCTCTATGGAAGCAAAACCAGTTCAGCCAAAGAATAATGGAGAAATGGGTGTAAACAGACTATGGCTTATAACTCTTAAGAAATGATAAATTAAAGTGAAGGATGTTAGACGCTGCAAGTGCTGCTCTGGTTCAGGTCAGGATATCTAGAGAAAAACCCTTCTTTCTTTAGAAAGACCCCCTATCCACCTCCCACCCTCCCCAGGATATACATAAAAGTTGAACAGGTTGGGAAGGCTAAAATGGCTGTTGTTTTCCTTGTACAGACAGTGCATGATACAGACAGCCAAAGATCATCTGAAATCATTTACTGAGGTGGTAATCTTTGTACTACCTCTGTCTGTCAATCAAATGAGGAAGTTTCAACAGATTATTTCCAAGGTCCCTAATAGGTCTATGCCTAAAATCCAATCTTCTTTTTGTTGGGCAGGAGAGAATACCAAGAAGTTAAAACCATACAGAATTTTTGATGATTAAAAATTGCCTGCTTGCCCTCAAAAAATTCAATTTACTAAACTATATAATCTGTCAACCAGCAGGCAATCTCAAAATGGTAGGTCAATCAGTCAGTCACTAAACAGTTGTTATTGACAAGCTGATTGGAAAGATCTCTGACAATTTCTCTTTGCCAACTCCCTTTCTTTACTACAAAAATCTTCCCATGTCTATCAAAAACAGCAACAACAACAACTTTCTATCATTCTAACACCATGAGCTACAATGACAATAGTGTTCACGATGATTAAGAACAGTAAGCCAAAGATTTACAAAGCCTTTTCCTTACAACTCCCTAAAGAACAATAGGTACATGTTACTGTCCACATTTTAGATATTAGGAATTGAGAAGCTGACTAAAAGGTTAAATTTGTAGTAAGCAGCAACATTACATTGACCCTGGGTTTTCTGATTCCTAGTCCAATGATTTTTCTAAAATTCCATGAATCAGGAGCAAAAACCTATTTTTTTTTGCACCTTCACTGTCACCTCCTCTGCTTATAGTCTTTTCTTCCTCATCCAAGCAAAACTAGTTGAATTTTTGACTAAAAGGAGATAGAGAACTCAGGGCTTCAAGAGGAAAGAAAACCAGATCAAACACAGTGGATTGGGCAGGGGGACCCCACCTTTTTTTGTTGTTTGTTTGTTTGTTTTTCCCTCACCTCGAGGTTTTGAGGTTTTAGCCTCAGGGCAGACTAATCCAATCAATACAGGATTAATCCCAACAATTGGACAGATTGAGAAGTCTCCCAAGGGCAGAGAAAGTAACTACAAACCTTTGCCGGGGCAGGAAGATCTTTCATCAAAGATCATTAAATACATCTGCTCAAACTAGCAGAACAAGGAAGGGAAAAAACATGAGTAAGCAACAGAAAAAGAGAAAAGAAATGACAATTGACAGCTTCTTTCAAGGAAGCGAAAAGGGAGCAAATGAAACAGAAATAGAAGAAGAGGAAGTAGTTCCAGGGAACTGGACACAGGCTTTGAAAGATCTCAAAATTCAATTAATTCAAGAATTTAAAACTCAATTAATTCAAGAACTTCAGGAACTCAAAAAACAATCAAGAGAGGCTGAAGACAATTTGAAAAAGGAAATACATGAGCTAAAACAAGAAAATGAAGTCTTAAAAGCCAGAATTGGCCAGATTGAAAATTAAGCAAAGAAGGCAAAAGATAATCTACAAAGAAAATCAGACCAGGAAGAGAAGGATGACCAAAAAGCAAGGGATGAAATTCAGTCTTTAAAAAACAGAACTCAACAACTAGAAGAAAATGACTTCACGAGGCAGCAAGAATATATTAAACAAAATTAAAAAAATGAAAAATTTGAGGAGAATCATGCATTCTTTCATTGAAGTCAGCAATCATGTCTCCCATAATTTGTTACATTATTTTTATTATTTCTAATCCACCCAGGTAAGCCTAGGCCACATGGCTTTGTTGAAAGATATCAACAAAGATATCAGTTGAACAAAGATATCATTTTGGACCTTGTCAATTCTTTGCTGAAATTCAGGGTATTTTTTTTTTCTTCTTTGTCTATGATATTACCCTGACCATCCAACTAATATCACTTCTTTTTAATGTGGACATGTTTGATCATAATACCTATTGCTCATAAATCTGAGCTTAAATAATGAATGTGTTAAGTAATTTTGGGCTTTTAGTATCAGTCCTGTACTTGACAATGATCATCCCCTCCTTGATATTCTCCTTTTCTAGACTTTTGCAACACTGATTCCTTCTGTTCTTCTTTGACATTTCTGACTGTTTTTTCTCAATCTTATCTTGCTACTGAAACCTCATTATGTACATCCTATTAAGGAATTTGTCATCAACAAAATTTTCTTGTCTTTGAATTATCCTTTGGTGATCTTTTTCATTCTCAGAGCTTTAATGTGAAGATGATTCCAAAATTTCTATTTCCTATATCAAACTATCTCTGGAGCTGCTAAACTACATTTCCAATGGTCTACTTAAAACTTCAATCTGGGTTTACTATTGGGACCTCAGATGTATGTAAAAAGCTGAAATTATTACCTCCCCTTACCCCTAAAAGCAATACTAGAAATCTACTATTGTCCCAATCATCTAACTTATGTTCAAATTTTTTCAGTCATTCTTGATTCTCCTTTGCCTTTGCCTTGGGGACTTTTCCAACTCTGGGACCAGGGTGCCCAGCAAGAAAAGAATTTGCATTCACCTCCCAGCTCCTACTGCCTCTAGGACCTTTTCTAATGAAGGACATAATTAGCCACCCATAGATTAGATCCAGACACACAGTTCTAAGTTACTGATCTACCAGTTTTCATGATATTTAGACTCTTATCCAATTCTGTCAATACTTGAATGCCTCTTAACCATGTTCATGCATTTCCTCCTCCTCATAACTAATAAATGTAAGAATTTTTAGTCTCATAGTATGTAATATCACCACCTCCCATGAATATGTTTATTAAGGGAGGATCTTCAACTGTTCATTCATACCTCTCTCTAGCCACTGATACTCTGCCAAAACTCACTCCTAAGTTGTTATATTCCTACCACCTTTCCCTCTCCCAACCCTAGTTTGAGAGTTATGCTTTTCAAATTCATCAACCTATCCAGAGCCCTAAAACTTTTATTGGAGTTTTAAGTTTTAACAACTTAATTTTTCAGAAGTTATTTTAGTTATTTTGAGTTTTAATAACATTTTTAGATATAATATCTCAAAATCTTTAAAATTATTTTATTTTAGCTTTAAATTTTAAAATGTTCAGTTTCAAATTAAAATGTCATTAAGAAATTTGGATAAAAAATTAAAGTAGTTGCTTGACTATTAAAAGCAATTTACTAAAAATACCTTATGTGAGAATCCCCATTAATAGTGCCACGGTAATTTATTTAGATATACTTAGGTCATTAATAGATTTTGAAGACAATTCTTTGTTGTGTCAAGAATAACCTTTCGTATCATACTTTGCACAGACTTGTAGTGCCCAACATTATTTGTAACCATCAAACCATATTGAGTATGTTTGTGACCAGCATTGTGATATTCTGTAATTGTATTGCTAAAAATGAATTATTGACCTAATAAATAGTGTTCCTGCAAAAAAAAAAAAAAAAAAAGAAATTTAGAAACTGTCACATATCAGCTTCCAAGACATATTTATCATTTCCTTTTCTGAAAGCAGTCAATGTCTGGTTCAGTCCTTCCACAATTCTTGCCTTCTTTCTAAAATATGTCAACAAACATATTGATGCTTTCTCAAATAATGTAACTTTCTATTTTCTCATTCTACTAAATTCACATGAACTAGTCCTTTGCTCTACCTCATGTTTACATAGGAATAAACATATTCATTATCTTGCCATCACTCATAAGTATTTTACTTTCATGGTCATAAACTCCAAAATTCTTTTATAAGATCAAAATATTTTATCCTTCCAACTATCTTATAATCCCTACCTCTGTTCTTTATACTCACCATGACCTCCATTCCTCTTATATACAGATTTGTCCTAGGCCATCAATACTTGCAGTGGTTAGACTTTTGGTAAAGCATGAATGGATGGATGGATCCATGAATGGATGGAAGGATTAAGAAGCATTTTCCAGATTTTGAAGCACAGCGTCCTATAATCTGATATAACATACTCATAGCTCTGACTAGGAGATTGAATATTTTTTTCATTTTCCACTCAGTCTGCTATATTGCCCATTTGTTTTCAACTCTGTAAATAAGACTCCCTTCCTCCCTCTAATCTCACCATCATGTCACTAACTGAAGCCTAAAATTACACTACCTCCTTTGTTCTTCTTTCCCCTTTGAATGGAGGGCTGGATGGTAAAGTACCTATGTCCTCCAAATGTCTTTCTTTATAGAGGGGAGAATTTGGACTTTTGAGATTATTCCACCCACTCTACATCCGCAGCCCTCCCCATTTTATTGGGGAGCATGTTAAAAAAACCTATAAATTATGACTCTAATATATTTTTGCTTACTATTGGCCAAAGAATAAGTAAGTTAAAAATCATCCTTTTCGGTATTTTTGTTCTATTAAGGCATTTATGCTGGAATGGTGAGTGAACAAATGCAGAAATTCTCTCAATATTAGATAGTTGATTTTTATCAATGATGGATGAATCTACTTAATAGTTTCTCTTATTTGAAAAATAATTTTTCCACACTGGAAGAGAGCAAGCATGATGCCTTGAGGTCAAATCCAATCTTCCTGCTCTAAGGATTTTTCTTTGCTCCGTAACTTTCAATAGTAGCCCCAAATGACTATGCCAGAAAAGCCCTGTCCTTTTGATTTAGAGGAAGTCAATAAAAAACATAATTTCACAATTTCAAAATGTGATTTTGGAAATGCTACCTTTGCTAAACACTGAAACACTATGAATCCTAGACACATTATAATTGTAGCTATATATAAGGTCACTCTTGATTCTAAAAATATTAAGAATGTTTCCCCACACCTGTGATTCAGTCTTTCACCACTAGTATGCTTCTATTCTGTGGTGTCTCAGAAGGATTCTTGCCTGTCAAGATTATAAAACATTCCCTTATTGACCACTAAACAGGAAGAGTCATTGGGTGTTTAAAAGAGAGTGACAACACTGTTAAGTCTTCCCTTCTGCTGTACATCATGTCAGGAGTGCTTTGAGTTTTTTTCCCATGAGGGTTCAGGGAAGGTAGCATCCTTGTAGCCATAAGAAGAAGACCTACCTAGGAAAGCTTGAGCATTACTTTTGGACTATCTCTGATGTTTAATATTTGCTTATTGTAGGAGGATTATTTTTCACAAAATGGATGAAATGGAAGTGACCTTAAGAATCCACTTAATTCTTTTGCAAGGATGGTTTTGCATCACAGGAAAACTCAGCAACTACATGAAAAGTCTTATAAAACATAATAACATGAATAGATCCAAGCCTAGGCCACTTTACCAGAGACATAGACAAGAAATTGTTTGAATAATGCAGAAACAAGTTGAAATATAGAATGCTCACTTATCATTCTTGTAAATTTTCATTTTTAGTGTTTTAAGTATGAAATCCCTGCTGAAGAACGAGTAGTTCGTGGTGCCATTTTTAAGGCTGTCTCTGTCATCTTCAAATTGTTGAGGGTTCTGTGGTTAGCTTTTCATTTTTTTAGATAGAGAATAAGTACCTGTCTGACATCAGCTTATATTATATACTGTATCATACTATAAACATATTATATATTTTATTATTATATTCCCTCTCCTTTCTGGCTTTCAGGTTAATTGAACAATAACCATAATCCAAGTCATGAACCACACCCCTAGATGTGAACTGCAACTTGAGTTTTAAATAATTTGATCCCTTGCTTCTGGGTTGGGATTTTAATGTGCCCAAAGGAGCCTGGTCCATCTTTGAACCCAGTTTAAGTTGAATGTATAGATAAAGGTTAGATGGACCTTTTAGGGACAGCAGTTATGTACTTTATCCCAGTCCTACCAGACCCAGCAGTGTCCTCAGACTTATATAATGAGTATAACTTTTACACGTCACCTGTTAAAGAAATATCATCCTTTTTAAGAATTATGTTTACATGTTGGTTAGTGAGTATCGGTACAATATCATCTAATGAGCTATTTCATCCATTGGCTCTCCAGTCTAGGCAGACTATGCATTTGATCTCAATCAGAATTCTATAATACTTTATGAAATGACCTTCCAGAGATGCAAATATAATGATTTTTCTAAAACATTTCAGAGTTCCAGATAATGATTTTGAGGGGGAGGCAGGTTAAAAATAAGCATTAGTTCTAGGCAAAATGCTTCAGCATATTCAACTTTTCCTCATGAAATGCTTTTCTTCCTCCTCCTAAATTACAATTCTGATTCTTAAGCAAATGTTGGTGATAACTATGAAGATATAAAATGCCATAAATATTATCCGGACATGTCCAGGTAATCGGTGTTGTAATTTAAAAGCATCAATAAAGTTTGAGCTGTGTTGGGAGTTTGCAAATCTGTCACGGTCAGATGAGTTCAATTTCCATTTTTTTTCCTCACCCAACCCTTCAAATTATGCATGAACAGATTAAAAATAGCAGGGAAATACATTGTAGTACGTTCACTAAATATCTTCCATTTTGAAGGAAATCTTTAGCAATCAAATAACATGAGAATAGACACACTGAAAAGCAATTATAACCCAGGGAAAATTTCCTTTCATTGCTGAAGACAGAAAGTGGTATATTTCAAAACTGTGAGCAAGGATTAATGGAGATGAAGGGAGTGGTAAGTGCCCATGAACCAAGACATTTAAATTTAATGTCGTTTCAAAGCATGAGAAAGTAATCATTTCAAGTTTCAATAACCTCAAACAAAAATGCATTCATTGCCATTTTTCCTCTTCTCATTTTTTTAACATTGTCGTTTACATGGGAAAGGTCCAAGCAAGAAGCTGGCTTAAAAGTTAAAGGTTTTTTTCCCGAACAAGGTTAACTTGGCTTTGATGACAATAAAAAATGAAAACTGCCTGCCAAGAATTTCCTCCGGGCAAGAAGGCAGAGGATTTTCACTGTCTCTGTCAGCTTTAGAGCCATCTCAAGTGGGGATATGAGTCAAGACTTGGAAAAGGAAAGACAGAATGAGGAAAATAAAACTTATAATATGTATCACTGATTTCAAAATCCCCCAAAGAAATTTTTTAAGTGCATTTTGTTAAATTTGGTTACAGGAGCTAGTTGTTCAGAGCCTAGATGCAGTTACAAACAATCCCAACTTTTATTTGCATGTGTCTGTGTGTATGTGTGCATGTATTTGACCCATCATAGGAAAATGAATTTAGAGATGGAAGGCTCTTTACAAGCTACCAAGTTCAACTCCCTTGTTTTATTTTTGGGGAAATTGAGGCAAAGAAAGGTTAAGTGACTGTCTCAAAGTTATTCAATGTCATTGTAGGTCAAAGATGTCCCCTGAATCTGGGACATATACACTATGATGCCCCGAAAACCCTGGAGATTCTGGGATTCGGAAATCTCATTTATGCCATATTATTTCTGCTCTGCATAGTAGGCATGACCTCAGGCCCTTCCTAAATACTCCTACACTTCCATTTTCCATTAACTTGCATGACATATGTTCCCTATAACATAAAATTGCATAATCAGTCACTCCCTATTTGATTACTTAGCCAATACCTAGGATCACTTGTTTGACAGACAAGATAGGAAACCAAATGCACTGGAATGAGAATTCATTCCCTTTTCCTGTAAAACCAAGACCTGATTCAGCTGTTCCAGTGCACTGTTCTGATATAAACCTGCTATTTCTTATTTTGAAGTAGGAGAAGCTCTGGGGAGCTCGAAGAAGGTGATAATGTAAACTATGAGAGTAGTTTCTCCAAAGGACTATCAGGTTTTCTCTTCATCTTCCTGTCATGAGTTGAAGACTTTTTCACTGCAGATTCATTACTCCCTGGAAACTGAGGTCCTGCGATATCCTGCACTTTAAGCTCTTATTTTCTTGTGTTTTCCTGATACTTCAGGCTACTATCCACATATGATTTACTTCACTCTTTGAGTCTCCCCTTTTGTGAGTTAAAAGGCTCCATAAGAATTGCCTATTGCTTGGTGCACTCTTGGTCTGATTCTTTTGTGAAACTTCCTCTAAGTCTCATAACTGCTGCTAAGTCCTACAACAGACATGAATCTAACACCTGTGGAAAATGTGTATAGAAAGAATTCAACTGAGTTAATGTTTTCCATCATCTCCATTTAGTTTTCATCTATACACTATGGTGGTTGAAAATCACAAAAAGCCTGTTAGTCAACAAAAGTTTTTGTATATATGACACTAAGCAATCAGTTTTATGGCCTTTATTACTGATTTTTAATTAGCTGTTTTGACTAATATTGATATAATCTGAATATTTTTCAAAAGGGTATTCTCTTTATACAGTCCTGAGATACTGGAGGCTGTGGGTAATGTTTAGGGAATTTGATTCTGAAAAATTTGTCATCTCATACCTATTTTATTCATCTTTTGTAGTGATTAACTTTTTCTTGAGGTAACTTGAAATGGTCACCAGGATCAGAGGTAAGAGAAGTGAAACTTATAATCATTGTGTCAATGTTTATTAAATATTTTAAAAGCAATTTATTTAAAATAACTCACACTCAATGAACCTCAGCAAAATATGATTAAATTTCCTACTACTGCTTGTTACCTCATTCCCTGGACCCTTAGAATTTACATATAGGTGTTTAAGAATATCTTTTTTACCTCAGTTATTCTACCAGTTCCTAAGCCAGCATTTCAACTGAAGCTTTCCAAATTTTATTTACTTCTAGAACAGAGATTCATAGGTTTCAACACCCAGAAGCATATATTAAATGGTCCAGTGGACATATAGTCCCACTTGTCAGGTCAAAGTCCCATGTATAACCCTATATTTGTACATGTATATGGTTTATTTGAACTTTTTAATTTCTGGACTATTTCTTTCACAGATTTTAAAGATCTTACAAAAATCACATATCCTAGATGTTTGCCTTTCCCTTCAACCATGGTTAATTCTTTTTTTTTTTTTTAAATTAAATTTTAGTTTTAGAACCCTTACCTTCCATCTTAGAATTAATACTGTGTATTGGTTCCAAGGCAGGAGACTTATAAGGGCTAGGCAATGGGGATAAAGTGAGTTCCCCAGAGAAGTGGACCATGGTTAATTCTAATGTCCAGGCTTCTATCTCAACCATTTGGCTTTAAAGCTTCTATTTGTTTGGTCATCTCTGAACCTGTGCGACTATTGATTTCTCACATGCTAGACCTGGACTTGAACACTCATCGGACTCCCAATATTGGCTTCTGTCCAAAAAATCCCATTATGCTGATTCTTGATGCCCTAGGGTGGCAGGATTTCTTTATTACTCATATTGACACAACTTCATGAAAGGTATCAACATCAAGGAAAAAATTTATGGAAGAAAAACACAACAGATAATACTGGTACTGGATTATTTCCATGCTAATTGAGCTGTGCAATCCTAAATATTCTAATCTGACTGTCATTTTTCTTACTAGCTATAGCAACAGTTTTGAATTATCACTGAAACTAACTTTATTCAGAACAGGTATGGAAGGGATGAGTTGCTGGAACCCCAGGAAACATGTCCAAATTGCAAAATCCAGCATTTCTGCTTTGACTTTAGAAAGAGCTCAGCATAACCTCGCTTATATTCTTCTCAGAGAATCTACAAGAAAATATAGGTCAAAGTCTACTATCTAATTTCCTTTCGGTTATTTCAATATTAGGCCTTAAATGATCACTTTATATTTCTGTTAAAAAAAAAAAGAGAGCCCAGAGTTTTCAATCTATAAATTGTTACATATTTCAGTTATCGAGATATCATTTGAGGATTAAAGGGATATGGATAATGGGATAATAAATGTCAATATTTCATCTAAGTGACTGTCTCTAGAATCCTATAAATTCTTATATTACTATGAAATGAAAAAAAATGAATACCATGCCTGAAATCAAATATATTTGTATTTCTTAGATAAACCTAAATGCATAACATCATGTACATTTCAGAAACCTTTCTCAACTCACTCCAGCTGAGAGTTCCATGGAATCACCAAATCATAGGATTTAGAGCTGGAATGTACCCTTAGAGATTAGCTTGTGTGTCCCCATCATTTTACACATGAGAAAACTAAAGCGTAGGGTATGACTTGCACAAGCTCAGAGAGATGGTAGTTAATAAACATTCATCACACACCTTCTATGTGCCAGGCACTGTGCTAAGAGTTCTTTTTGATCATCATCAGCATAGAAATGCTTCCCCAGCCAGAGTCTTCTGAGGACTATATCCAATGGGCTTTGCATACTAGGATTCTCCCACCAGCACCAAAAACAAAGAAACAAAGAAACAAAAAAACTCCAGAATTTCTTAAAAAGAATTTGATACAAGAATATGGTTCCTATTTCAAGGTGTTTTTTGGTACATTTCTGTGAGAGCTGAAATTGATCATGGTACTGACTCAGAGATTATCTTATCTAATATTTATTTTATAAATGAAGAAACTAAGGCCAAGAGATCAAATTCTTCTCCAAAGAAGCACTAAGATTAAATAATAAGGCAAAGATCCAAGGCCAGGCAAGCCCTCTGGTTGAAAAACAAGTGTTATTTGAATTCAGAGCTTCAGACGGGAGGAGAGGGGAGGAAGCTCTACAATATTGCAGATCTGGCCTGACTCTGGAATCAGACAAGCTAGAGCTGATGTACATTATCTGTGTGACCTTAAACGATTTTTCTGTAACCTTCCTGAGAATCAGTTTTCTCATCTACAAAATGAAAGGATTAAGCTAGATTGGAAGTGAGATTCCCTTCTAGCTTTAGACTTCTGATATTGTGAAAAGAAGTTGAACGTGCATAAACTCTCCTACCTCAGTGAGCCCTAGACCAGCCAGGAAGAACTGGATTACAAACAATGATAACAGTAATAATCAGTTTTAAAATTTGTAAAGAAAATTTAATGACCTCTCAAGTTTTCCTGTGTTTCTGAGATAAAACTGGGGCAAGTATGAAGAGAATACTTGTAACGAGGCTTGCTTCCTTTTAGATAAAATCAATTTGCCCAGAAATGGAATCTTTCATTTTTCTATTGCACAAGAACCCAAGAGGATATTGCTATTGAAGAAAACGGAGGCCTATTTTGCTGAAGCTAACAAATGAAATTGAGCCAAATTTTCTTCTTAAGAGTCCACGACAAAAAGTAGAACATTGAAGAAAAAAATCAAGTGGATTTTGATTGTGATGTAGTTTTGCTGGAATGAGCTCATAATGATTATTGGGGAAGGGAATCAATCAACCTCATAGGTTGTATGTTGAACACATTTCTCTACTGATCATAACATCAACTGCCCAATTCTTACTTTTAAGCCCCAGAAAGGAATGAAGTGAAAAGAAAACACAAAACCAAACAGTTTGCTTAAAATGTATTTTTCTAAATTGTTTCACTTCCTTTTTATGAAACAAATAGTAAAGTATAACTAAAAGCAATCAATAACTGAAACTTAGACTAGACAAAAAAAGTAAAGATTATGGATACTCTTCTAAATCGCCCCAACCCAAGGCCTAATTCTTTAACACAAGACCCGCAATCTTACAGTTGAATAGTATATTAAAATCATTGTGTTCAGCATTTATATTCTTTTTCTTTTCCTGTCCTGAAGTCTATTGGCAGTCTGGTGAAACCTATGGACCACTTCCTAGAATAATAATTTTAAGTCCATAAAATGAAATACATAGAATTACAATGGCAACCGATTATGTAGAAATATAGCTTATTGTGGTTGTTCAGTCATTTTAGTCATGTTCAACACTTCATGATCCCATTTTAGGGTTTTCTTGCAAAAGAAAGATACTGAAGAGGCTTGCCATTTCCTTCTCCAGTTCATTTTACAGATGAGGAGCTGAGACAAACCAGGTTAAATGACTTGCCCAGGGTCACACAGCTAGTGAAGTGTCCTAAGCCAGATCTGAATTCAGGAAGATAAGTCTTCCTGATTCCAACTCCAGTCACTGTTGTATCCACTCTGCCTCATTAACCTGCCAGAAAAAAAAGTTCTAATATTTACAAAGAACAAATTCTCAGACCCCAAATTAATCATCCTTCATCTAGATCAATTCCCTCCCTTTAAAGATGAGGAAATTCAGGTCTGACTGATATAATGCCTTGGCAATCTAGTGATTTAATGTCAAAAATTTGGGACCAAAATCCGAGTTTCTTTCACTCCAATTGCTGAGAAATGGTTGGTATTCCTTCCACATTTCTTATAATCCCTAGTTCCCATCCACACCTTGATGCTAAAAATTCTCTATTTGGTTGTGTGGTGAACCCCCCAGACATCACCTAATTACTTTGTAATTGGTTCATAAATAATATAAGTATTTTTCTGTTTACATCTTGTTTCTCCTCCTCTTTCAGTTTTAAAATTAAAAATATTTCTTGATAAATTTTTAATAATAGTTTTCTGACATTTTTCAATCCATATTCTATCCCTCCATTCCATCCTTCTCTCCCCAACAGCAGATAATATGATATAGGATGTATATATGTTATCTTATAATAAATATCCCAAGTTTATAATGTTATGAAGGAAGACTCATATTTACATTAGGGAAAAAACAGAGGAAATAAAATGCACGTTGGTTTGCTTCGATCTTCATTCAGACTCCATCAGTTCTTTTTATGGTAGTGGATAACCTTTTTTTTGTCATTATTCTTTGGAGTTGTCATGGATCCTTGCATTAATGATCATAGTTAATTCACACTTATTGGTTTTTGCTTCTCTTATAAAACTTAACACAGTGTTTTAGATGAAATAAGTGATAAATAGGGGGCAGCTGGGTAGCTCAGTGGATTGAGAGCCAGGCCTAGAGATGGGAGGTCCTAGGTTCAAATCTGACCTCAGACACTTCCCAGCTGTGTGACCCTGGGCAAGTCACTTGACCCCCATTGCCCACCCTTACCACTCTTCCACCTAGGAGCCAATACACAGAAGTTAAGGGTTTAAAAAAAAGAAAGAAGTGATAAATAATAATAACAAACAACTAACATTTTTATAGCACTTTCTATATGTTAGGTAGCGGGCTAAGCACTTTATAATTATTATCTCATTTTATTTACACAAAAAGCAAGGGGAAAAGGTGCTATGATGCTCATTTTATAGATGAGAAAACTGAGGAAAATAGAAATTAGATACTGGATCAGAGTCACACAACTCCTAAGTGTTAAAGGCCAGGGTTAAATTCAGATCTTCCTGACCCCTAGACTGGCATTCTAAGCACTTCACTACCTGGCTCCCTCAATAAATTTATGACATAGTGCTCAAAAATGTTTATTATTGAATGACTGTATGAATCATTTTATTCATGTCAGAAACAGAGAGGTAGTATTGATTGATACGTATTCTCCATTATAGATTTGAGGTCCCCAAATCATAGAATTCAAAATGAATTTTGATGATCACTTAGTCATGCCCCTTCATTTTTAGAGATGGAGAATACAAAGCACATATACCACAGCTGCTTAGGCTTATTTGTCATACTACATCTTGGTCAAAGGTACAGTTGGAACATTTTCACTTATACATTCAATAGTTATTCAATATGTCATTATTAAGTGGGCATCCACTGACGAAAGAATATAATCTCAACATTCTAGGATTTATAATATTTTAAGAGGATCAATACTGTAGTTGGGATTCCTAGTTTTGATTTCTGCCTCAGATGCTATTGAGTTGTGAAGTCCTTAGAGAATCTTGTTTTAATTAACTATCACCACATTTGTTTTACCATCTATAAAATGGAAAAAATGATCCTACTTCTATTACCTGCCTCTGAAAGTGGTTGGTAGGAAAGTGCTTTTTAAACCTAAAATATTTAAAACTCAAATGGGCATATTCCCAAGAGCAATTAGGTGACCAATGGATAGAGTGCCAAATACAGAGTAAGAAAGACTGATTTTTATGAGTTCAAATCCAGCTGCAGATATTTTTTAGCTATGTGACTCTGGACAAGTCATATTACTGCATTTGCCTCATCCATAACATGTATATAGAAAGAAATGACTTACCACTGCAGTATTTTTGTCAAGAAAACCCCAAAGAGGTCAGAACAGATCAGACATGACTGAACAAGATATCTCTAACTGTCTTCTTACTAATGGGCAACCTTTATCCATTTTTCTCTTTGCAAGCCTTTAGGATGGCTGTTGTCCATATCGTTAAGTCAATTTGTAAGCCTTCTTCATTTTTTCTTAACATGGAATACATTTCAATGGGACAGGCATATTGTCAATCAGTTATCACTCTTGCTTTCATTACATCTTGTTCTCTCATGAATTCTTTTGATGATATTCTTTAGTCTTCTTTTTAAAAAATATGTGGCAATGGAAACCCATTGTATACTTTTCCATCTTTGCCAAGATGCTAATCATTTTCATTTCTTCATAGACTAGATTTGAAAGCCTCAGAGTCATGTGATTAAATACCATATAAACTATTATAGATAAAATAATATAGATAAAATACTGTATGAATATGAGCTATAATTATGCTTATAATCTAGTTGGAGGGACATTTGAGTCAGGTACCAAAAAACAGCATATCACCAACTTCTAAAATGATTATCAGCTGGAAATGAAATAGTCACCGAGGAGAAAAATGAATGTAGATTCTGTAAAGCAAGGCCCAAAGAAAAGGTGGGACTTTAAATGAAACTGAAATGAAAGATGGTAAAATGTTGAAAGACAGAGATGAGAAGAACATTCTTGAGTAGAGTTGGTGCTAATTAGGGAATGTCTTTGGCCGGAGCAGAGATTCATGTTGGGAACTACTGCAAAATAAATTAGTTGGATGGAGTAGGACTCAATTATAAAGGACCTTGAATATTATTAGGTTTAGGTGGTCAGATTTCAGTCCCTAAGCAAAATTTCACTACTAGAGGTTTTTGGAGAAAAGACATGATGTGGCGATCTAAGTATTTCAGAAAGATCATTCAAGCATTAGTATATGAGATAATTTGATGAATGGAGAAACCAGTGTAATTGAGAGCAGTTTAGAACTTACTACAATAATTAAAGCTTCAAATGAAAAGCAACTGATTAGGATAATGACAATAAAGATGGGAAAGAAGGGGGCAAAAGGAGAGATATTCCTTCATTCTTCCCCAGGCTATACTTCTAACTTTTCCCACAATGTCCCTCAGTCGAGTATCTTTGTGTTCTTCCTCTTCTTTTCATCTTCTTTTTATGTATTATTTTTGCCATCAAGATATTAGAGACTGAACTTCTTTCTACTCATTTTTATTTACTTAATACTGTGCCTGGTACATAGATAGTGCTTTAAAAGTGTGATCTGATTGCCACGCCAAAGGAAGAGTCAGGAGGACTTAATTCTGGATGATTTCTTTGTTATAGGGCAAAAAGGAGAGGGGAGAAACAAATATGAGTAATGTCAACAAAATACACATGTTCTAGCATTCCATATTTCTCACATATAGTTCTTTTATCTCAAATTTTAAGTTAAGAAGAAAAAGCCAAAAAATTTCTCCTCTTCATAAGAAGCTTCCCCCCCCCCTCACTATATAGCATTGGTTACTTCATATAATACTTTCTGTACTAATAATTGTGAAGACACAGAAATGATAGTATGATCATGAAAATTAGAATTAGACAACATATCCATGGCCAGGCCTAAAAAGAAACTACATATGACTCCTTTCCCCCCTTATAACCTCATTTCTTATAGGAATGAGTGTTTTCCATTTGTCTAAACTATGAGGAGCAGTAGGAGTTGAGTACACATTGAACCTCACCTATCAGGAGAATTACATTCCAAAGACCCCTGGGATAGGTGAAAATCCATGAAGTAGCAGCATTATATTTATTTTATTTTATATTTATATACATACATACATACATACACATACATACTTTAAGACTTCATAAACCCTTTACACTCTACTATAAACTTTTCCCACACTCTTATTAACCTTTCCAACACTTTTATAAATACTCCAGATGCTCTTAAACACTTTCTAGACATATAGACATAGTGTGGGAGAGCAAATAGGCCAATGATACAGTCACTGAATCAATTAGCGCCCAGGATACAGAGCATAGAACCGTGATTGATAGCCTTTTATTCCATCAGCCAATAGTGTGTTCATACAATCTCACATTGGCAAACTTGTACAAGCAGTAGTAGCATAAGGCATTTCCATTGTGTACAGTACATTATTCATCTGCAAAATGCCATGATATAGCAAAACTCTGCAATACCGAATTAGATTTTTTTTAAAAACTCACTTTACAGTGAAGGCACAATAAGTGAACCGTGATATAGCAAGGGAGGACTGTAACTCCTTCTGAGAACTATTGGAAAGTTTTTCTTGCTCACACTTTCTCAGGCCTTTTTAAACCTAGACTTGAACTGGGTTTCCTTTCCAGAGGAGATGGTTACCTATTTTTCAATTCTTTCTTCCTTCTGTATACCAAGGAAAGATTTCTTGAGCTGAGATCCCAAATAATTTAAGTAACTGTACATATAGTCTGTTATTTCTTGCTTAAGCATTTTTCATACCATTATTCTTTGGTCAGGAAGAAATGATCCTAATTTTAACTGGTGGTTCTTTTTCTCAAAGGAAGATGACTACAAAATGACTTTTTACAAGAACCATATTCTTCAAAAACAATCATTCACACCATCAAGTCATAGGCAAAATGTCATCTTAACTTCTAAGGAAAGGCACTGTCCCAATAGCATTTTTGTTGAAAACTTGTAAGTATAAATTTAGGTTTCATAAATCAAATCTCATTCAAGTGTTACATTTTTATGTACAGGATAATTTTTGAATGTATATATACATATATATGTATGCATATATGTATATTTATACATATGTGTGTATATATAACAGTGCATATTATAAGATAATTATATTTTATATATTTGTATATATATTTGTATGTATTGGAATTAAGTGGCTAGCCTGAGTTAATCTTTTAAGTATGGGATCATCTAAAAATTTTGGTTTTTTTTTAAGTTTTAGCATCATTTATTACCTTAGTGTATAAGTTAAAGAAGGCTAAACATTCTATAAATAGAGGTTTTTGGTGGGATTGGGGTTCCATGAGATATATCTTCTTTAATTGTTGTACCATAGCTGTCATAATAGCAACTATTTAAAAAACATAAAAATGAGTTATAATTAATACATTATTTTTGTAAATAAGTGATGCATTCAACATTCTTAAAAACATTTTAAAAAATATTTTGAGCCTTCCTTCATCCCTCTCCAATATTGTTTATACCATTAATTGCATTTCTACAAAAGGAAGCCAATCTAAATTTTACCCTTAGTAAATTGTAATGTATTACAAATTAGATGAATCTTAATTAATGAGATTTGGCTTCATCAGGCTATCTCACAGTTGTTGGGGGGGGGGGGGAGACAGCGAATCCTGTATTACCCAGACCAGAGTTTTTCTTCTAAGTATGTACAATCCTGGTTTTATAAAAAATGAAGTCATTTGTTGCTCTCACATACATATCTTCAATACTCTTCTTCCCTGATGTAAAATAAAGACTAACCATTCAGAGGCAAACTGGGTTGTAAGCCAGAGCATGGAGATTACTAGCATACCTAGAGTTGGAATGGTTTAATAGCCCAGAGGAGAGAATAAGGGGGGAAAAATTGGAAAGCAAAATGAGATGAGGAATCATTGCAACAGCTGTGTCCTAGAGATTGTAAAGGGATATGAGCTTGTCAAGAAAGGACAGGATTGAGGTGGAGGTGGGTCCATGGACAATGGAATAAGCTCAAGCTAATTGAGAGAGATGCGTGAGGCTAAGGTTGATTAGGTCACTCATGACCCAAAGCGGCTGGACAATAATAAAGGCAATTCCAAAAACCTTCCTGCTGTGTCTTACTTCTGTTTATTTTCTGAAGTCTGTTCAGGGCTCTGGTTTGGCAGCCCTCACTTCTTTCTCTACCCCCACTCCCATCCCTGTCTTCCCCACTGTGCATATCAACCATCTGCTAAAGATCCAAAGCTTCAGCTCTGAAATTTGGAAGATTTAATTGGGATTAGTTTAAAAATAAACTTTTTTTAAAAAAAAAAATCATGAGCAAACTGCAGAATAAGGGGGAAAATCATTGGGATAAAATGCAAATCCCCCAAATTTTCATTTAGAGATTGCTCTTTGATTAAAAGTTTAGGGGTACTCTATATTTTTTATCTACAAAAAGGAGCTTATTTTTTTGATACGTGATGTTGTTGGTTTGGATCATTAAAGTCAACTTTTATGCCAAATTTAATAAAATGCTATAGATGTATAACTATTTGCAGATGATATGATGGTATACTTTGAGAATCAACCAAAAATTAATTGAAACAATTAACAACTTTAGCAAAGTTGCAAGATATATAATAAACTCACTCATACCATAAGCATTTCTTTTTACTACAAAAAAGCCCATCAGCAAGAGATAGAGAAATCTCATTCAGGATAACTATAGTCAATATAAAATATCAAGAAGTCTACCTGTCAAGAAAAACCTAATAACTATATGGATTTTCCACAAATAAAATAAGATCTAAATAACTGGGAAGATTCTAATTGCACACGGGAAGGCCAAATTAATATAGTAAAAATGAAAATTCTACCTGTTAATTTACCTATTCAGTGCCATACCAAACAAACTACCCAAAATTATTTCTTAGAACTAGAAAAAAAATAATACAATTCATCTGAAAGAAAAAACAGGTCAAAAATATCAAAGGAATTCATGGAAAAAAATATAAAGGAATTTGAACTAGCTATATTGGATCTCAAACTGTATTATAAAGTAGGAGCAATCAAAATAACCTGGTAATGAGTCAGAAACAGAGTAGTGAAGTGATGAAATAGATTAATCAACTCTCCATAGTAAATTACGATATTAAGCCCATGATTAACAAATTTGAAGATCCATGCTTTTGGAAGAAGAACTCATTATTGGGCAAAAACTGCTGAGAAAACCAGAAAACATTATGATAGAAATTAGGTGTAGAACAATACCTCACACCATATTCTAAGATAAAGTAATAATGAACAAGTAATTTAGAAATAACAGGTGATAATAAATTGGGAGAGCACAAAGTTGTTCTCCAGTAAGATCTATGGATAAGGGAAGAAATGATGACCAAACTAGGTTTAGGGAATATTATGACATATAAAATAGATAACTTTGATTACATTAAAATTTAAAAAAGTCTTTGCACAAACAAAATCAATGCAACCAAGATTAGGAAGGAAATCTCAAATATGTATAGAACTGAGTCAAATTTATTAGAATACAAGACATTTCCCAATGGAAAGAGGTAAAAGAATATGAATAGGGAGTTCTCAGATGAAGAAATTAAAACTATCCTTCGTACTTTGAAAAAAAATTACAAATCACTATTAAATAGGCAAATCAAAATAACTGTGAGGTACAACTTCACATCTATCAGACTGGTTAATATGACCCAAAAAGGAAATGATACATTTTGGAAGGGTTGTAGAAAATCTGGGACACTAATATTCTATTGCTGGAACTGTAAACTGATATAACAATTCTGGAAAACAATCTAGAACCATGTCCAAAGGGCCATTTAACTGTTCATACCTTTTGATTCAACCATACTACTACTACTGGGTATGCATACCAAACAGAATGAAGGTAGAGAGAAAGTGGATACTTGTAGAAAAATATTTATAGCACATCTTTTTGAGGTGGCAAAGAATTGAAAATTGAAGGTATGTTCAATAACTGGGGAATGGCTGAACAAGCTGTGGTATATGACATGGAAAACTTTGTGCCATAAGAAATGATGAACAGGACTATCACAAAAATAATCAACCTGGAAAGATTTATATGAAACAATGCAAAGTGAAGTGAGCAGGAAAAAGGAGAAGATTATGGACAGTAATAGCAATAATTTATGATTATCAACTGTGAATGACAACTACTATCAGCAATGCAAGGATCCATGAAAACTAAGGGATTCATGATGGAAGAGGCTATCCACTGCCAGAGAAAGAACCTATGGTGTCTGAATGCAGTTTGAAGCATACTATTCTTCACTTTATTTCCTTCATGAATTTTCCCCTAATATAAGTGTTATGTGACTTTCAGAACATGGTGATATTCATTATTAGGATACCTTCTAGGTCTATTATTAATTTCACTAAAACCTTGTGAACGATATGTTAGCATTTGGATTAAGGAAAAACAACCCTACACATTTAGCCTTTATCACCCTCTTTTAATCGATCTTAATTATTTTATTCTTGTTTTATTAGCAATTTTAACTTGAAAATATAGGAAAGAAATTATTTAGTATTTCTTAGCATAAGGGCTTAAGATCAGGAGTAGTGTTCCTAATTTTCTTAATTCTGCTAAAGGTATATGTTTCTCCATACCTAGTAAGTCCTGGTTTAAAGCCTATTAAAGAACTAGATGCAGCAGTTAAGTGGCAGAATAGACAGAGTGCTGAGTCTGAATTCAGGAAGATTCACCAGTTCAAATCTGGCTTCTGATACTTCCTATCTGTGTGACCCTTGCAAGTCACTTAACCATGTTTGTCTTAGTTCTTTATATGTAAAATGAGCTGGAGAAGGAAATGGCAAACCACTCTGATATCTTTGCCAAGAAAACCCCAAATGTGGCCATGAAGAGTCAGACACAACTGATCAACAAAAAAGAACTTGATATCAAGGGGATAGCATCTGTGCTTCAGTATTCATAAAAATATCCTTCCTGTAATTATGTTATTCACATTAGTAAGTCAAAACATGTTTTACCCAATTATCTATTTCAGGGTACACCAACTTTTGAGAAGTATAGCTTTTGAAAGAAGCACCTAAATACTAATTCTCTTGGATAAAATCTATCTCTTTTAGTGTTTGTGTGGGACAGGAATTTTGTGAAGGTCATTCAAAAACTGTCAAAGGGAAAAACATTGGTTGTGGGGGGAGATGGAGAGATTTGGATTCCATTGTATTCCTGGCTCTGTTACTCTTTGAATTTGATCAAGTTAGTCAGCCTCTCTGGTCCTCTGTTTCTTCCTCTACAAAATTAAGAGATCTGATTAGAGGAGCTTTTAATGTCCCTATTGGATATGAATGTTTTTGAATTTTGACGCCACACAAAAAAGAAAATAACAAGTTATTTTGATGTAGTACTTAAAAAGAATAAAATTCAAATGTAAGTCAGTTGTTGGTTCCCATTTAAATCTGTTGCCCTATAGGTACTCTAATATATTAGAATAGACATAAAGTCTTGCTCATACCAAAAGCACAGAGGTTAAATTAGTTGTTCAAAAGAACAGTTTCAATATTTTTTAATATGAAGATGGTAATATTTTAATCACAGTTGGGCTGAATCATGTTAAGTGTAGAGATAACTTAAAATCCACCAATTATTCATCTTTTTCTGTTTTAGGATTAGATTAGGAAATTAAAACTTGAAATATTATAGAAGGAAAAAATATAAGAGCAATTAAAACATGGAATGGGACAAATCATGGTTGGAAAATTGAAAGATTAATAAGAAATGATAGTAGCCTTTGAGTCCAATGATATTAAATTCAAGTAAAATCACGGGTCACTACATAAGAATCCTGACAGGCTGCATATTGACTTAGTTTTAAAATGAATAATATCCATGTTTTATTGTAGTTTTACTTATTTTGTTAAATGTCTCCTAATTGCATCTTAAACTGGTATGGGTCACTCTCAGTAGTCGTGTTGGTTTCTTGAGGCACATTGTATTCTAGCACTTCTATGCTAGTCTGTCTCATCATTTTGGGGCCCTTAGGTGGTAGAATGGTTAGAATACTGCACCTTACTAACTGTATGACCCTGGACAAGTCATTTATATCTCTATTTGTATCAATTTCCTCATCTGTAATTTGGGGATAATAATAGTATCTACCTCTCAGAATTATTTTAAGGATCAAATGAGATACAAATTGTTAAATCACATGGTACATAGTAGGTGCAATGTAGATGTTAGCTATTATTAACTATTATTATCATATAGTTGAGAAATCTGAGTCCCAAGGATGTTAAGTGACTAGACCAAGATTATACAAATATTAAGTAATCATAGGTAGGATGGAAATCCAGAACCTTTCATCCTACAGTTAGTACTTCTTCCACTGGAGTAGATTAAAGAGTTTCTGAATTCCAAATTATCCTTTCAGATACAGAATTCACATAATTTTCATAGACTGTTTTTCAATACATATATTAATTTTGATGGAGATGCTATTCAATCTCCTACTTAAAGAAAAGACATTCCTTCATGTCAAAATAGCAAAACTGTCATTTCTCTGAGAAACAATGTTTAAATAACAATGGGTTCCTATATCCACAAAAACTTACTTTAACCTCTAATGTACTTTGAAGTTTGATATTATATTAAGAAGGAGGACTAGAGGAAATAACTCCTATCATGGCATTATGGGGAGAATGCTGTATTAGAGTCATGGCAGTTAATCACAATTCCTAAATCTTTCCTTTACAACATATGTTTTCTTGGAGAAATAAGTTCTCTGGGTCTCATTTTCCTCATCTTTAGAGGAAAGGGATCAAATGAGATGACCTTAAAGTTTCCATCCTACCACATACACTTATGATCCGTGATTCTTTCAAGAATTGGTTTGACAGATATGGTCACATACTCTCAGGAAACACATATTCTAATGGTAACAAACCCAAAGATTGGGCATTGACCCTTTTAAGTTTCTTGCTGAAATAGTACCATTAATGTTAAGTTCCTTATGTCTGTTCCTTTCCTCCGTATTTGGCGGATTGGAAAATAACTTTAATGGCCCTAGAGATTAGAGGGAAATCTCTCATTGGCATCATACTGACTCTTTCTTAAAAACAAAACAAAACAAAGCAAAACTCTATATATTTAAACCTTAAGAGGCTCTAGACCTTTAATCTGTGTATTAATGTCCCCACTCACTAACCATTTCTGCCCTGGAATAGGTTAAGTGGATTCTGAGTTTTGAATGACTTTTTCAAGTATTTTAGTATAATACAATTATACTTGGAAGGAATCTTAGAAATAATGTAGCATGATACCTTTATTTTATCAATTAAAGACAATACCAAAGAGGTAAAATGATATGTTTAACCCTTCATCAGCTCAAATCACTGACAGATATCTGCTATATCGAGATATTGACAATCTGATATTTAGGAGAGGTCAAACTAAGAACTGAAAATGGAAGTTACTTAGGACCTCCAGTCAGAATAAGCTCCTAGGAATATTTCCAAGTTTGCTGGCTCAATCACTTTCACTTTCCTTTCTTCCTTAGATTTTAGGCTCTAAAAATAGGTTTGTCTTTCCAGCCTTCTCACTCAGATTTTCTGACTTCAAATACAGAGTGGGCACTACCCTGCTTCTGCACAGAACAAACTCCTAAAGCATTTCAGTCAGTCAGTGCATAGATTTGTTTTTAAGTACTTACTGTGAGCCAAGCACTGGATATACAAAGAAAGGCAAATAACCTTGCACTCAAAGAGATCATAATTTAAATAGGGGAGGTAGGAGGAGGAGGGAGTCATGGCTTAGGAGCATGATGAAGTCCTGTAGCCAGTTTGTGGGGAAGAGGGGTAGAAAAAACAATCTCTTTTCAGTAGTCTTGCCTCTGGCTTCCAACAGATTTCTCTGTATCATTATAGACCAGAATGCTACTTCAAAGCTTCTCTCCAATGTGTTAGACTTTGAAGCAAGAACATGTTACTACTGAGGTTCTTTAAGAATGTTTATGATTAATAGCAATGATAAATGCATAGGATTTAAAAAAAAAAGATTGCTTCTTACTTCTGAGGCTAACCCTCCTATCTTCCTCCTCCTCCCTACTTCACTCATTCACAAGGTCTGTATGAAAAGATAAATATGCACACGTGTGTTAATGCTATGTCTTTGTACCTATTATAACGAATTAAAATTCATCTTTATTTCAAAGGAAAATCAATAAGAAGTCAATGGCTTCTTCATTTTAAGAGCTCAGCAGAGAATATAAGCTATGGGTGAAAAGTAAAGCTTGACTTCTGATTACATAAAGGTTTGAGATGAGAAGGTATAACCTACCTCAAGTAGTTCTGGGTTTAAGAGAGTCAACTTCAATGGTCAAGAAGCGATGGAGGTGCAGACATGAACATTTACAAAGGTATCTTGCTCAGAACACAGAATCCTTGACTTCAGTCAGGGGCTTCAGCCAGCAACCCTCTTAAATGTAGGGTGGTAGATGGGAAAAGGTTGCAGGGAGTGGGGAAAATAAATGTTTCATTAATGAAAAAATAAAATGTAATTAAAAATAGACTTTTATTCTGAAAGCTCTCTCCATACACTGGAAAGTGGTGAAAGAGAGAGAATAAAGGAAAGAAATTCAAACAGTGACATTGAAAAGGGAAATGGGGTTCCTGTGACCATCTGTCATAGAATCAATAAATAGAGAAACAGATAAGACACTAAGAGCTTACTATGTATCAGGAATAGTACTCATCTCTGAGAACACAAATACAAACAATTTTCATTAGTTTACGGTTAATGACTATTTTTTAAATGCCTAACATATCAGGCACTAAACTAAGCTTTGGGAATAAAAAGAAAGGCAAAAGATAGTTCCTAACTTCTAGGACTTCACAATCTAATGGAGGAAGATATAAAGAGTGGAGAAAAGGGGGAGGGTCCTCTACATAAGGAGTGATGAAGTCTTGCAGACAGGTAAGAAAGGATGAGTTGTCCAATATCTACCTTCTACCCTCTTCAATCAAAGAGAGAGGCCCAAGGAGCAAAGAATGCTAAAGTTTGAATCCATTTTACCATCTAAGAGTTTCTGAAGATAATGGAGAAGTCCAGTGAAGCAGTCAGGTGGGAAGTGATTTAAACAAAGCAGTATCTGCCCTCAAGAGCTTATATTCTTACTTGGGAAGTGAACCAACTTGATAGAGGGGGATGATGCAGAAGGAGAAGGAAAGAGAATGAATTTTGGAGTCCATTTTAAATTTTTTGTATGCGTGGATATCCTTCCTAATGCAATGGGGGTTATGGAACATGTGCAGACCCGATTAGTTTAAAAAGATATCTCCATAAGATTGAGCTTGAGATTCCACACCACTCCTTCTCCCAAACCTCTCAGGGTATTTAAGAACCCTGAGGGGTAGAGAAGTAACAGGCTTAGTCCCATGGAAATTGGGTGGATATATTATATTATTATTTAGAGTATATGCTACACTAAAATGGAAATCCTTAGAAGGGAGTCACCAATGAAGTGAGAAGGGCCCTATGGCAGAGGTCTCTCAGAATGGCAGTATGACACACTGATTATAGTAACAGATTTAGAGCTGGATGGGACCTAAAGAGCCAATCTAATCATATCTCTTCAGTTTACAGAAAAGAAACTATGTCCCAAACAAATTTAATAACACAATTAAAGTCGTACAGGTAGAAAATACAAATAGTAAATTCGAAGTCAGGCTTTGAATCCAGTAAAATATTTTAATACTCTTGGTGGCTGAGATGCCAAGTTTGACTTGGTAGAGAGAGTCCTCAACTTGAAGGCTGGCAGACCTGGGTCTGACTCTTGCCCCTAGCACTTTATAGCTTTATAACTATGAGTAAATATTTAACTTTATTCTCAATCTCCTTATTTGTAAATGAGGAATAATAAGAATTCTAGTACCTATTTTAAAAGGTTATTATAAAGTATTTAGAAAAAAGTAAAGCTCTACATAAATCCCAACTGTGACATTAAAGATATGCATTATTTCAGGACTATCTATTTTCTATATTATTATATAAAGTGCTAAGCCTGTGGTCAGAAAGATCTGAGTTCAAATCTGGTATCAGACACTTAAGAGTTGTGACCCTGGGCAAGTTATTTAACATAGTTCACCTCAGTTTCCTCATCTATAAATGATCTGGAGAAGGAAATGTCAAACCATTCCAGTAACTTTATCAAGAAAACCCCAAATAGAAAAGAGTCAGAAATGACTTGAACAAATGAACAATAAAAATATTAAATCATTTCTCATGATTAATTAATTAAGTTTTCATTAAGCTTGGTGTTAAGGTTTTGGGAAGGGGGAAATCTAAGATAAACTTCAGTATACTTTCCTCTGTCATAATCTATATTTTCCTCTCACTCTTTGAACAATGAGAGCTGAAGTTCAGAATGGTGACTCTGGGGGCAAGACAAGATCTCTTATTAAAGAAAGGTTTAATTTGGGTCATTAAATTCTATTTAATAAAGGAAGAAAGCAAATTCTGATATTTTAAAGATTTTCAAAGATAATAATTAAAAATAAAATATTAAGTATTCTCAGGTTAATTTCTCCTCCCTGAAATAATTCAATTGAGAAAAAAGTTCCAACAATAATTCCAGTTAACTCTGGTGGATTAACTATAAAGAAGAAAAAATATAAGACCTGACAAATGGTTTGTTTGAACATTGAAGAACTAAAATCTCATTAAAATATACTCTTGATTTAGGTCAACCAAATATGTGACACTCAATATAATAGTTTTTTTTAGTCAATTATGAAATTTAACTGTTGATTCTTCCACTGGGAAAAAGATATATGAAAGAAAGGGGAGAGAAATTTTGGAAGATTCGGGACATAAGGTCCCTATTTATTTTGAGGGAGCAAAAAATTCATTGGACCATTAAGACTAAGGTCTAGAGTTATATATATAGAATGTCAGATCTGAAACTAGACATTGATCACCAATTGACATCACAATGGGGGAACTAATTAAGTCCTAACATCTTATTATATTAAGACAGCATATTGGGGAAAAATATGAGAGGAGAAAAGTTGGTTTAGAAACAGTATTTTCAATAGCTACTTCACCCTAAATCAATAAGCCCAGAGAGGAACAAGAATAGCTTGCAATTCTTGCAAGGGATGTTTCTAAGGTAAGACACAAAGGTCTTTAGTTCCTATTAAGAGAGAGGAGATTTAGATATCAAGAAACATTTTCTAGTGAATGAAAATATATGAGCAACATTTATGTTCTTGTCTGCTGTATTCATCATTTATGCTGTAAGTGAAATAATTTTGTGGGGGAGATGTAGAGAGGATGTCTGCACCATATAAATTTAAGTTTATTCTCTTTTGTTAAAACTTTCTTAAGCCTAGACCAAAAAAAAATCAACAAACCACCACCTGGTTTATAGCATTTACAGATTTCTGAGGTGTAATTGCTCACATTACATTTAACAGTTGGTTATCTGGTACGAACCAACTTGATCACACCACCAATAAAAGCCTTCCTGATTGCAAAAGGGTTTGGGTAATATCACTCTGTTTTTCTGGATTACTGGAGATGAAGCATGGTTCCTGGGCAGAATAAAAATAAAATTGTTTAGGAAAGTGGCAAAGAAAAAGAAACTTAGAATATGAAAGGGTCCTTCTCTTTTGCCATGTTGGGGATCTGATAAAAAATGTATATCACACCAATGCAACTAACAACAATTTGGAAATAGGTCTTGATCAATGACACATGTTAAAACCAGTGGAAATATGCATTGGCCATGGGTGGCAGAAGTGCGGGGGGTGAAGGGGAAAGTAGGAGCATGAATCATGTAACCATGTTAAAAATGAATATTAAAAAATGGTTAAAAATGTATATCAAATCTAAGGAGTTCAGGCTCAGCTTTAAAAGATAGGCAGCTAGGAAGCTACAGTAACCATTTAAGTTTCTGTGTTCTGTCTCAAGTCACAAGGATAGTTTCATTGCCTTTTAGATTAATCTATGAGGCAGGGATTTTAGTAAATATTGTTTCTATACCAAGTCATTCATTCAGTCAGTCAGTCAGTCAACAGGGCTAGAATGACTACAGTCTTTGTGATATAATAATCTCTGCCTTGGTGGCAAGTATATCCTGAATTAAAAGACCTCCTATAGATTGCAGTCAAGTCCACTTAATTAAACCACTATCTAGGGACACATTTTGTACAATGGAATATAAAGACCAGTATCCCCAATATGCATTGTTTTGCCACAAAAGATTTTCATTTGGTTCTTCCTTCTGACAATATAGTTGGTGGCAAAAGCCAATTTAGAAAACCAGCCCAGAAGTCTGGGGAAGTTCTTCCTTTACAAACTGTCCCCAGGAAGCCTTAAAAGGGAAAAGGGAAGTATCTTCATCAGCATTTTTGGCATTCCTGTTCCATGGATCAATTATCTTGCTTTCCTGATTGTGCTAACTCTTGATATACTTTTATAATCAGAAATCATTTGATCCACCAACCATCAGGTATTTTGGGGTGCTTAATATGTCCCCAGATAAGTTCTAGATGCTGTGTGGTGGGAGGGGGACAATAAAGGACTACAAGCTTCTCACAGACCAAAGCCAGGAGATATACCTGAATCATTAAAAAAGGGGGAATCTTTTAACTATTGTGTTATTGCATTAAAACTGGAAAGAAACTTAGAGATCATCTAGTCTAGTACTTTCATTTAAAAATAGACTTTTAAATTTTTCATCATTTAAGAAAGTCACCTTATTTAGACTTTTTTCGTTTTTATATAACATTTTACTTTATCCTTCCCTGTGTAACAAAGTGATTTAAAAAAAGAAAAAAGATCAAAAAGAAAGAAGAAAAAAAAGAAAAAAGCTTTTTGAACAAAACTAACCAAAGCATTGATTATATCTGGCCATATGTATAATATTCACATCGATAGTTCCCTACCTCTGCAAAGAAGGGAAAGAGGTCCATTTTTTCAGCTCCTCTCAAGAGTTAAAAGTCCTCTTAGACATTATCATTACATGGTGTTTAATTTCACTCTTTTTTGTTTTTCCTACTTATACTACTGTAAATGATTGTGTATGTTGTTCTCCTTAACTCTAATCAATTCATATAAACTGTCTCAGGCTTCTCTCAGTATTGTTTCTTATTGCTAAAATAATATTTCATTAAATTCATAAATTTACAAAAATGAAGATGAGAGAGAAACAAAGTGAGAAGATAAATGACAAATGAATGGAACAATGTGATAGGAAGAGGAAACTGGACACTCGAGTTATGCAACAGATATGATGGTTTTGTCTTGTTAATGCTTTTGTTTTGTTTTGTTTTGTTTTCTTCCATATACAATGTGAATTTGAACCTCCCAAAGAAACACCAGGAGCTTTTGTACCAAATATTGGAAAATAGAATATTTACAGGCACTAGCAGGTATGAGGTATTCTGATAAAATTTAAAAAAGAGAAGATATACAGTAGCAGTGGATGACACCTTGCTGAGTGGTACTGAGAGCTGACATAGCTAATTGGGAAGTATGCTTTGTACCAGGAGTGTATACTTAAGACGTGATAGAGAGCCTGCCAAGATTCATCAGATTCACTGACTCTGCTGTGGAAACAAAGGATATTAACCAGAAGAAATCTCAATTGTCTTTGAAGCCCTGGGTGAAAAAGCAGCAGCTATGAGCCATCATCTCTTCTTGTACTCATGATTCTAGTTTAGAAGAGTCAGAAGATCATAGGAAAGATGCACATTATATAAAAAAGATGATTTGGCTTATGTCAGATCTCAAGATGCCAGAATCATAAAGTCATGAAGTATCAGGAAGCGCCAGAGAGATCACTGGGTACAACTCCTTCATTTTACAGATGAGGAATGCTTCATCTCCCAAGTAAGAGAAAAGATACACCTGGCAAATGACTTCCTAACCTACTGAATAAATGTTTTAAAATGAAATTTCAGGAAAAGAAATACAATTACTCAGGTAACTGTGGAACTGGTCACTGAGGAAAACATTAGAATAACATGGAGAGAAAAATAATGCTAGAATGGCAAAGAAATCCATAGGAAAAAGTAACAGGAAAGAGGGCTGAGGGGGAAAATATAGATTGCAGAAGGCCTTTTATTATTGTGATTGTTGAGTTTTAATCATGAAATCTTATTTGGAGTTTTCTTCACAAAGATACTGGAGTGTTTTGTTATTTCTTTCTCTAGATCATTTTGTAGATGAAGCAAACAGGCTAAGCAACTTGCCCGGGGTCACATAGCTAATAAGGGTCTGAGGGTAAATTCAAACTGAGAGCTGCCTGACTCTAGGCCTGGCTTTCTATCCACTGTTTGACCTTTATGCCTGGAAGGGTTCTTAGTGGTCACTGAGTGGTCATTTCTCTCTAGAGAGAAATGGTTTGCCTGGAAAAGAAGTGGAAGAACTGAGATTCAAATTCAGGTCATCTGGTTAAAATCCAGAGTTCTTTACAGTAACTATGTGTGACATGGTGTGGATTAAACATTAAATCTAAAGTCAGTCAACCTCAGATATTATTAACAGTGTGATCCTGGGAAAATCACTTGATTTTTGTCATTTTCAGTTTTCTCAAGTGTAGAATGGGGATAATCATAACACTTGTGTCTCAGGGTTGTTTTGAGGATCAAATGAGTTTTTTTCAAAGCACTTAAGAGAGTGATGGATACATATTAGGCCCTAAATAAATTCTTGTTTTTAAGGTCTCCCTTATGATTTCAGCTATTTATAGACCAATAAATAGGGCATGGTAAACTTATAATGAAATAAAAATAAACTTTTTAAGGGAGATAATAATGATGAGCAAAACTGAATAAAATAGGAAGGAGATGTTTAATAAAGGAAGAATAAGCTTTAGTCTAAAGATATCATTCAGTTAGAAGGAGGACGGTAGCAGCATTGAATAGTAAGAAGACACTCATCTATAAGGAAATGAATGAAAAAGAATCAAAACAATGAAAAATGACAAATTACAATTCTAGAGGGTCAAAGATGAAATAGATACATAGCCCATCTCTTAATTTGAAGTAATGGCCTTAAAATGTACAATGAGATATAGTTTCATTGGACATGGGCAATATGGGAATTCATTTTGTTTGACTATATTTTTCATAAGGGTTTAGTTTCACTTTTTGTTGTTATCATTCATTTAGAGGAAATGTTGAAGTGAGAAAAAAATGGACACTTTTAGTTGGAAAAAATGAGTTGGAGCAAGGATAGATGTTATAGTAAATTTAGGTTTGACATCAGAAGCTTTTCAAAAGTTGGATAATCATTTGTCAAAAGAGTCAAAATGGAAATTTCTTGATCATATTTGGGATGTCTGAGCTGGCCATCAATATCCCTGCTGAGTTTCTGTTATTGTTATTCACTACAAGCTTTACAAGTAAAACACAAATGGGGATCACCACAGAATCTTTATTGAATTGGCAATTAAACAATGTTCTCATGCAATTGTTCAACCAGAAAGAAACACGCTAACTTCTTATTAAATTGAATTGATTCATATATTAAGTGATATTTGATGAAACAAAAGTATTCAACAGAGTACAATCTTCATAATATGGAATTCAATATCCATTGATTTTACTGGTGTACAATGAACTATATGTATATTGTATTGTGTATTCTTTATAGAATTTCTATTTATTTGAAAGGAAAACATTTATCTAATACCATATACCTATATTGTTGCTACATAATTTTTGAGACTAACACAAGGGTGTGAAACAGATGTTTAAAAGAATTTGTACTTAAGTAAGACCAAAGTAATAGACAAATGTTTTATCAAATTCCTCCTCTTCACAGAAAATTATAGAGGAAATCCTTTAAGTCACATAATTTTAGAAAACAGGAAGACATAATTTTAGTATAATTGTCAGGTCAACTGTATCCCATTACATCAATCAAAGGTAAGTAAAGCCTTACCCAATCTGGGAGGGAATATTTACTGTTGGCTAAATGTATATGTCATTATATGGGAAAATATTGTGTGATAGGTTAAAAAAGAATCAGTTGTGCCCAAATGGGACAAATATATAACAAAACAAGCCATTTTGAAATCAGATGATGTCCAACTCAGTCAGACCACAATAGATTCCAGGCCCCAAAGCACTAGATGAAACTGATCCTGCTCATTATTTCACTTTTGCAGTTGTACATCGAGGAAATATACTAAGGTCAGAATAGTGTTAAACTCCTGAGCATTGCCCATTTACTAAGTAATGACCTTCTAAACTTTAAAAGATCAGAAAATAAGTCTATAACAGGATTCCTGGAGCCATCTCCACTGAGAGCTGCTAAATACATGAATGATATGCTGGGTAAATTAATTATAGATCTCTTAAAAAGTTTTCGATGCTGGAATCCACCAGAGACTATACCAAAGAAGAACTTCCTGAGGATTCTATATAGTGAAAGGAAAAATCAAATAATAACTAGGTGCTATGAATCTATTATTTTCCCCATGTGTATTCTTTACATATGGGATCCCCAACCTCTGTATTTATTCATTAGTTTTAATTCCTTTCTTTCCCAGTTATGTGAGTAACAATTTTCAACATACATTTTACACAACTTTCAGTTTCAAATTATCTCCCTTCTTCTCTTCCCTCCTCCCTCCACAAGATGGCAAACAACCTCTTTTGGGCTATACATGTATGATCACACAAAATATATTTCCACATTGGTCATGTGGTAAAAGAATACTCATATAGAATCATACAAATAATATTTTTAAATAATATGATTTGATCTGCATTCAGACTCTTAAGAGTTCTGGCTCTGGCAGTGGATAGCATTTTTCCTCATGACTTCTTCAGAATTGTCTTGAATTATTTTATTCCTGAGAATAGCTGTCTTTCACAGTTGATCACCCTATAATATTGCTGTTACTTTGTACTGAAATACTTCTGGTTCTACTCACTTTATCAGTTTGTGGAAGCCTTTCCAGGTTTTTCTGAAATCATCCTGCTCATTATGTCTTACAGTACAATAGTATTCCATCATATCCATACACACACAACACACACACACACACACACACACACACACACACACACACACACATACGTACACACACACAAACACACATTTGTTAAGTCATTTCTCAATTAGTGGGCATTCCCTCAATTTCCAATTCTTTGCCATGATAAAAATTGTTACTATTTTTTGTTCAAATAAGTCCTTTCCCCCTTTTTTAATCTCTTCAGGATACAGACCTAGCAGTGGTATTACTGAATCAAAGAATGTATTTAGTTTTATAGCTCTTTGGGCATAGTTCCAAATTGCCCTCCAGAATAGTTTGATCAGTTCACAACTCCATCAACAATGCATGTCTCCCAATTTGTCACATTACATTTAACATTTATTATCTTCCTTTACTGTCATACTAGCTAATCTGATATGTATTAGTTGGTATCTCAAAGATGTTTTAATTTGCATTTCTCTAATTAATAGTGATTTATAATATTTTTTCATACGATTATAGATGGCTTTCATTTCTTCATCTGAAAATTGCCTATTTGTATTCATTTGTCAATTGGGGAATGACATTTTTTCTTATAAATTTGACTCAGTTCTCTATAACTTTGAGAAATGAGGCCTTCATTAGAGAAACTTGATGTAAAATCCATTCCCATTTTGTTGTTTCTCTTCTAATATTGGTTGCATTGGTCATACTTTGTATTTATAAGTCATTCAGTCATATCATATTTTAATCCAACCCTACATGCCCAACCAAATGTATAGGGATGGTGCCTTTGCATTTAACAACACCACCAAAACAGAACCAAAATAAACATTAAAATTTTACATGAGAATCCTGGCTCCTCAGGTTTACCACATCACAGAATTCTGAATAAGAAGAGTAGTAATCACCATCTGGGGACCAGATTTAAGGTTTCCTTTAGGCAGTCAAAATATAGAGGACACTGACAGCACTTAAAACCCTAAAACAAATAGAAACAACTAACCTTAGCATGGAGTAAGCAAGAATAATAAGTTTAACAATTATTTACACATATTTATTAAGTGCCTACTATGTACTAGCACTTTGAAAGCAGAGATACCAGTAAGAGAATGAAATTATTCTCAAATGACCTTATATTTGACATTGTGGAAATAAGTACATGTAGTACACTCAACTACACATACACATATATTTATTAACAGATCTATATATATATATATATATATATATATATATGAGTAGAGTATAATATAAACATAAAGCTAATAAGTGAATGTATAAGGATAATTTTGAAGATAGAGTAAAAAAAGGAAAATACCTTGTGCTTTAAATAATGAGACCCTGATTGTATGGTATGACTTTACTCCTAGCCTGATAGTCTAGACCAGTGGTTCCCAAACTTTTTTGGCCTACCACCCCTTTTCCAGAAAAAATATTACTTAGCCCCCTGGAAATTATGTCCACTTTATTGACTGAATAAAAATTCTTTGCTTCACTGACTTCTGACTATTACTGCCCCTGATTGAGAACCTTGGGTGAATACTGGCTCTTAGGGCTTCAGTTCCATCACAGGAAGAACAATAGTATTTGGGGAAATGAAGAAAAGTTTAATATGAAGCTATTACTTGAGGTTAAATTTTAAAGGAAAGGATTACAAAGTAGAGGGAGTGCATTCCCCCCACTGCAAAGGCTTGGGTATGGAAGATAGAAAGCTACATATGAAGTACACACATAAAGATAGTTTGATACTATTTGATATTTGATAATATTACAGAGTGTAGGAGAGAGAGTAATGTCCACTGCAACTATATTTTAGCTTAGGGGCTACCAGATGCTACCAGATGACACTGGGTGTTTACAGCATGGATGATTTATTCTTTTACCATTAAAAAACGCATTGATGTAACCAGCTCTAAAATAATGTTAGAAGGAATGTTTTGTTCTTATTTTCTAAAGAGTATTTCCAGTTCCAAGTTCTAGGTTAAAGAATTGTTATTAATGGTTCCAGGTAAGGGTGCATATTAACAGTAAATGAGAAAAATGGAATCCAGGGAATATGAGAAGGCTCAAGGCATTAGGAGTTTTAATATCAATGAAAATAATATTAGAGATTTAAAGTAGCAACACCAGAGTATTTTATTGAGACATTTTGAACTGAATTTTAACTGTAGCCGATTCACAGAGTCCCAAAATGTATGTAACATAATCTTGGACAAAAATGAGTAAAGGACCAGTACCTAAGATTTTTCATTGGGAATGTATATCTATTGTAATGACAGTATGACTTAATTGTTAGTCAGTGTCACCTTAAAATAAGACCAAGTCTTTTGTGGTAGTAAAAAACTAGAAACTGAAGGAATGTCCATTAATTGGAGAATAGCTGAATTATTTGTGCTATATGATTTTAAAAGTATACTCTTGCGCCATAAGAAATGATAACTAAGATGAGCACAATAAAATAAAACCAAAAACAAACTTGGAAAGACATATGAAGAGATATAAAGGGAAGTAAAGAGAACTAGGAGAACTTTGTATACAACAACAGCAAGAAAGTACAATGTTTAACGGTGAATGACTTAACTATTATCATATATTTAAGGATCCAGGATAACTTCAAGGGCTTATGAAGAAAAAGGCTATCCACTGCTGTAGAAGAAACTGATGGAGCCTGAAGGCAAATTGAAGAATGCAATTCTTCACTTTATTTCCTCCGTGAAATTTTCTCTAGTATAGGTGAAATGTATCTTCTTTCACAAGATGATGAACATGGAAATATGTATTATGTAATAACAGATATACAACCTATATTACCTGCAGTTTTGGGGAAGGATAAGAAAGGAGAGACTACAGAGAATGAAATGTCAGAAAATGATTATTGAAAATTGTATCAACATGTAATTTGGGAAAAAAAGACTGAAGGCTTTGTTACTTTATTACAACTTTGCTGAAATGATATTGAAGAATGTTATTTTGAGAGATATCAAAGCAGAGGACCAATAGCTGATAACATCTGAATTTGTTCTTCTATAGTTCATACTTTGGACTAATTCTATTTATTTTTTTATATTTACTTATGGCTACACTTCTGAGTACAAGTGATAATCATCATAACTAAAGTTGAATTCTTCCTATCAGTGGCCAATTCTTTCCATTAGTGTGTATTCAAATCATAACTCTCCTTGCCTCTCAGATACCCATTTAATGGATATTTTATTTATTGTTTATTTACTATGTGTTACTATTTATTTACTATTTAGTATTTTATTTATTGTTTATTTACTATGTGTTTTATTTATTGTTTATTTACTATGTGCCACTTCCTAGGAGCTATTTAATTAAGACCAAAATAGCAACAAAAACTTTTACCCCCAATTTCTGTATAGTACCATACAAATATATCTTTATCTATCACCATCAGTATCATCATCATCAATCATCAATCATCATAATACTCGCCCTGAGATATGGGTTCACAATCTCCCATGCTCACTTATACTTCTCACTAACTTATTGGTCAACTCTAATGTGGCAATAATAAATGTATAATCATTTCTCTTGAGTTCTCTTCTTGTCTTTTCCTAACCCATTCTATAAAATGTAGTTGGACTCTGAACTGGTGAGGGATTAAGTGAAGAAATAAATAATGACATGATGTAGCCACAACTAAGGGGTCCTGTACTCAAGGTTGAAAGAGGGATTGGGGAAAAATTGGTGCTACTCCTTTCTTGGACTGGTTGCTCAGCCATAGAATAAAAAACATAAGTTTAGAAGGGATGTTAAAAGACAATTTCAATTTACAAATGAGAAAAATTGACCCATTTTATACTTTGCAGTGGAATAAATGAAGCTAGAAATAAGCAAAGTTCTGTTGGGAATTACAGGATATTTGAAACCAAAAAAGAAAAAAAAAAAAGAAGCATCAAACTTCATGGCTATCATTTTGTGCTGGTTTTACTCATTTTGTACCAGTTTCTAACTTCCACCATATGAATCTGGATTTTGATTCCCTGTGATGGACCAACATCCTGGCTATAGAAATTTTGTGTCTTCATCCAAACATGGATCCTTATTGAAAACATGAGTCAAACCTTGAGTATGTATCCATGCCCACTTACAGGAGATTGAGCTTTGCAGAGGTAAGCATGGTTTCAAATCAATTATATAACTGAGGATTATCAAGGACCTGAAAATGCACACAGACACTCAGTAGATGTCTTATGTATTATTTCCCATTATTATATGTATGTATTTGATTTTAATATTGGTGCCAAGAATACAAGAACTCTGCTCCATCATCCATTTTCCTGCTTCTGTGGAGTATCAAATTCCATTCCATTGACCAAGATTACCTTACTAATACTCTCTCAAAATATCTAGATAAAGGGATGGTGTTTGGTAAATATATATGGGCTATTTTAATTTAATTGAATATACCTAAAATTCATCCCACCTTAGATAACAAATTAGTGTTAAACCTCAGAGAAAGGTAGATCTGAATAATAGATATTAACAGCTCTGAGAACAATAGAGAACTTAGTATTTTTCCAACACTTCAACACAGGAAGAGTGAATGCAATAAAACTTCTGAAAACCAAAATAATTTACTTCAATGGATCAGCTGAGTGGTTACCAGTGCCATATGTTGGTGGAAGTTGAACTATCTATCTCACAGAGTTGGGAAAAGAAAAAGCGTTTTGCACAAAGGTACTAGCACATTTTATAACATTAAAAGTATTTTAAATGTTTTCTTTTCTCATTTAAGTTTTACAAAGTATAACTGTTTCACTTTCAACAAAGTACTTAACCCTTCTAGTATGTTAGCTCTCCTGAATAAAAGAGAGAATTGGATTGAGGGATCTCCTAGATCCCCTTTTCATCTAACACGATAATATGAAAGAACTAAAAAGGACTTGAGAAGTCAGTGACTAGTAAGTCAAAGAGTTAGTCACTGACTAAAAACAAGAAATCTTAACCTAGTATTCTTTCAATTAAAACCAAATATATTCTTTTTTTTTTAATTAAAAAACCCTTACCTTCCATCTTAGAGTCAATGCTGTGTATTGGCTCCAAGGCAGAAGAGTGGTAAGGGTAGGCAATGGGGGTCAAGTGACTTGCCCAGGGTCATATAGCTGAGAAGGTCTCCGACTGTATTCTATAGCCAACATTTCCTCATTTTTTGTATATGATCCAAAGTTGCTTCTGTCACTGTTACAGAACTAAGCCACAGAGGATATACCAATAAATGAAGCTAGTAACTCTCTATACATGTTAGAGTTATGGTACTAAAATATGCCTATAATTAATCACAAAATTTGAATTCCATTTTCCTATGACTGTGATTATGTGAGGTGAGTTTTCCATTCTACAGAAATACTGTCCACCCTGAACATCATAAAATCATGGCTGGGGATGTACCGAACCATTATAAATCTTACATTTAAAGAAGTATTACTGATTTTATAAAAGAAATAAGGAGTTTAAAATAATGCAGAAAATATGACTTTTTTTGTTTGATGGAATAGCAACAGACTTTAACTTAATAAAACACTCTAGTTTGAGAAATCCCTCCCCATTTCATCTCATAATTCTTCCAAGTTCCTGATTTGGAGGAGGAAAGTTAAAAAAAAAAAAAAAAGGCTACAGTAGAGAGAACAAACAACTTTCCTTAGAGGTTCTTTGGGGGCTTTGGGTATCATATCTTATGGAAAGAACATTGATTCAAGAAATTTAAGGGTCTAATGTCTATTTTCTTGCCTAGTTGAACAGTTTTGGGAAAACAATTTGATTGATTAGTCATAGGTTCTATACAAGCTAAGAAACATGTGCAGGAAGTGCCTTCAAAATGACAAAGAGAGGACAGGAATAATCTTGCAAGAAAGTAGAAATGAATTTTCAAGGGGAGTATATTGCTCCAAACACTCATCTAAGAAGCCTTGAAAATTAATCAGACAATTGGCTAAAATGAAAGCAGGGTAGAGTAATAAATGTTGGAGGGAATGTGGCAAAACTGGGACATTAATGCATTGCTGAGTTGTGAACTGATCCAACCATTCTGGATGGCAATTTGGAACTATGCCCAAAGAGTTCTAAAAGACTGCCTGCCCTTTAATCCAGCCATATCATTGCTGGGTTTGTACCCCAGAGAGACCATAGATAAACAGACTTGTACAAAAATATTTATAACCACGATTTTTGTGGTGGCAAAAAACTGGAAAATGAGAGTATGCCCTTCAATCGGGGAATGGCTGAACAAATTGTGGTATATGCTGGTGATGGAATTCTACTGTGCTCAAAGGAAAAATAAACTGGGAGAAACCCATGTGAACTGGAAAGACCTCCAGGAATTGATGCAGAGCAAAAGGAGCAGAGCCAGAAGAACATTGTACACAGAGACCAATACACTGTGGTAAAATAGAATGTAATGGACTTCTGTACTAGCAGCAATGCAATGACCCAGGACAATTCTGAGACATTTATGGAAAAGAACACTACCCACATTCAGGGGAAGAACTACAGGAGTGGAGACACAGAAGAAAAACAACTGCTTGAACACATGGGTTGATCTGGACATGATTGGGGACGTAGACTAGAAACAACCGCACCAATGCAACTATCAATAATATGGAAATAGGTCTTGATTGATGATACTTGTTAAAACCAGTGGTAATGTGCTTCGGCTATGGGGGGTGGGGAGGGTTTTGGGAGGGTGAAGGGGAAAGTAAGAACATGAATCATGTAACCAAGGAAAAATTTTCTAAAAAAAAAATTAAAAAAGGAAAAAAAAAGAAAATTAACCAGACAAGTTTTTGTAAAATATATTACTAAATAAAATACTTATATATTAAAAATTCTGTTAGACAGATTTTTCATTTATTGGGCTTATTCATAATGATGAATGTTAATATTAATGCCTTCAGTTTGTATGTCCCCTTTACTGATTTCAAAGCACATCCACACAATAGAATACTCAATTCTTTGAAGCCAGAAACAATCTTATTATCTAGCATAATACCTTAAACATAGTAGTTACTACTATATGGATCATTCAATAAATGGTTATTGACTGACCTTAGATATAATTTAGTCTAATCCCTTCATTTTATATATAAGGAAATTGAATCTTTAAAGGGTGACTCACAGCTTGTCAATAGTAGACTCAAGTCTCCTGACTTTCAATCTGATGCTTTTCTTTTTTTCTCAAAATACAATGAAAAACTTTTGTAAGGCATACAACATTTTATGTATATGACCACCACTAGTTGCAATAACAGACAATAATATTTGCTAATATTATGGCATTATTATAAATGTTATGACTATTGTTATTTAACAGAGCACTACAAATACAACTGAGTAAGAAGATTGTGTTCCATTGTAGTTTGTAGTATCCATAAAGACAGGGAGTCTTAAAGTTGGGTTCATGCACTTTTTTTTTAAAATAATTTTTGTACCTTTTTTTTTTTTAGACTTGGGTCTCCCTATCTAACACAAGCTAGAAATGCATCAATTGACCATTGATATGGGAGCATTGACCTGCTCTTCTTCTTATGTAGGCTAGTTTTTACTTTCTTAAGTAATTTCCTTTACTCTTCCCACAATCCTACTCTTAATGATTCACCATATTAATGCTGTATTTAATAGAGATGGTTAAGCCTATGTTTAATAAATCTTAGTAAAATTCATTTTAGATATGGGCCACTATGCTCAGCCATAGCTATTTAAATATAATTTGTGTTTTATTTTACACATCTAAATATATTTTTCTGAGAATGGATTAATAGACCACCAGCCTGTGACAAACATTCAATAAGGCTAGTGCTCATGATCATTTAATACCCCACATTTTTCATTAGCATTCTTAATTTGTTAGTAGTCCTACTTTGTTATCTGTCATACATAGAAAAGGTCCAATAATTATTCTTTTATAATAGAGAATTGAAAGTGTATGGTTCAATTAAGAGTTCTGTTCAGAAGATCTAAGTTCAAACCTTACACTTACTTCCTGTTTATCCTTGAGCAAATCATTTAACCTTCTGTGACAATCAGTTTTCTCATACACAAAATGAAGAAGTCAGAAAAAATGACCTCCATGGCCACTTCCACCTTTAAATCTGTGATCTGATTACTTCCTACAAATACTCCCTTTTTAAAAGTTGAACTAAACGGGGGGTGGGGAGGGATATCTGTGCTAAAACAAGCAGAAAATAACTCAAGAATCAAGATTTGATTCTCCTAAAATTGTTGCTATTCCAACATGTGCTGGAAATTGATTTTTTGCGGGGTGGATTATCTCAACCATGCAAGAGCTTTGAAGTTCTGTCAAATACCATTGTGAATTTCCATGCATTTTTACAAGCTATCAGCACACTTTTCTATCTGTGTAATTAATTGTTTGATAGAAGCCTGTGAAGTCAAACTTCATCATTTTTGCAGATTTTTCTATTCCCCAAATCATGGCTCATGATCTTTTCCATTCATTGTGGAATCATCCAAACAGTATTGAGAAGGAAACACAAATATGACTTTATTTTTCGTTCATTCCCTACCTGGTCTTAATGGAATATAAAATGAATATTCTGCAATAGACTTGTCCTCAGGGAGCAGCAATGAGCACAGTCAGACTATGGCATTGTGCCCACTCTGGAAATCTAAAAGGCAAATCTATCATGGGTGCATTGAAATCCTATTAATTCTGCAAAAGCCACAGGGCTTGGATTTTAATCGAGGGAACTTGGAAGTGCATTTGTCTTTGGGTAAAATGGAATCACATTCCCTCCTATGCTCCATTTGACTGATACTCCAACATATTGTTTAATTAAAGATAGTATCTTCATTTGAAATGCTGATCACTCCTGATTTTAGTTAGGTACTTCATAATAGTGTAGTCATTCACCATTCCTTATCATTTCTCATCAAAACACCATGAATTTATATGTTCTTTACATTAACTGGGTGACTCCTTGGGGTTATAAGGTGAGGCATCTAACTGAAGTAATAATAATAAAAGAAGGGGATAAAATGGTATAATGGAAAAATTTATAATTGAGGTGTCTGTGAATATGGTTTCTAACCCTGTCTCTGACATTTAACTTGTTGTGAGACCTCTAGTAACCCATCTCACTTCAGAGTCTCAGATTACTCATCTATAAATTAGAATTTATGTTACTTAAATGGCTAATCTCAAGGGACTATTTGAAGAAAGTGACTTGTAAACATTAAAGGACAATTGAAATGAGATCTATTGTTATTCATCTTGATGAGGTCTTTCCCCAAAGTGCTCTCAAATTCAACCAGCGTTTCAGAGAATTTCCTGTTGCAATTTAACCTATTTTTATTAATAACTTTTGATCCAATATGTTAATATTGTACATTGAATAGAGATTTGGAGTCCTGAAGACTGGAGTTTCAATTCTATCTTTGAAATTTTATCAGTTGGGTGTCCCTTATGAAGTAATTTAACCTTTTTTTGTCCAGGTTTCCTCAATGTGTAAAATGGTGAAAACAGCAACTCCTTTTCGAGGTTGTTATGAAAATTTGATGAAATACTAGAATCAAAAACTTAAATCTTGATAAATACTAGTTACTATTATTTTTGTCATTGTTGTTATTTCTATTTTAATTATTATTTTTGACAAAGATTGATAAAGAAGATCCCTGAATTTATCATTGTGAGAAAAATATTTAAAGTTCAGAACTGTACCTTCACAGTATAAAGAAAATAATTTCTCCAAACACAATATAAAGAACTGACTCTGAGCAAAAGTGGCAAAATAGACTCAGAGATCTTATCATTAAAGTACATTAACCAGAAAATCATATCCAATGTTGGAATATGTACCTACTACAAATCATGTAGAAAGCATTAATTTGCCTCAAAATTGTTTGCCATTGGACAAATAATTAGAATACTCTTTTCAATATGATGTCCTCTACCTGAATCAAGATATAAGCTAGTCAGAGGAAAATAGAAAATAATGGTCATGATTACCTAATAATAGATGTTCCTTTCAATGACACAGAGCACAAGTCATTCATGCCTTTTCATATTGTCTAAATTTTGAATGTCTTCATAAGTTTGCCATTGTCCTCACAAAGGACATAGCAACCAGTACATAACTCTTCTATGTAGTCTTTATCTAAATTTATCAGGCTTTCTTCATCTTCATCTTCTTTAATTCCATTTTTTAAAAAAATGTCTCAATAAGTAGAACTAAGACTATGATATTAGTGTTTAAGTATGGCAGTCATGTTATCTCTAATGATGATGTTTATATAAAAATGATGATGTTTATAAATCTTTTTAATTTTTCTTCTCTTTATTGCACTACTTTGTTGATCTTTGAATGGATTCAGGATGACTTTTCCTATTGTCAAGTTTTCTTTAAAATGACTTTACTCTCTATTTTCTTGCTGGTTTTACATGTAGTATTATTCATTCTATCTCCTTGTTCTACTCCATTATATTTAGCTTTTTTTTTTAAACCCTTACCTTCCATCTTAGAATCAATACTGTATATCCTTCCCCTACCACATACACACACACACACACACACACACACACACACACACACACACACACACACACACTATTACAGTCCTTTGAAATTCTGTTCATCAGTTAGAGGGAACCTGCCACATCTATGAAATCTTCCCTGACCTTTCTATTTATTCATCCTTTCAACAAAGATTTATTAAACACTTACAATGGGTAGAAATTTCAGAGAAGCTAGGGTGCCTGGTCTATAACAAAGGTAGGCATTTCATCTTTTCTTTCACCTGTGACCTAACACAGTATCAGAGTTGTACCTCTTTAGGTAATTATCATGTCCACTAATTTGAATGACAGTTTTCTTTGCATATTATATACCCCACATATAACTGAAAATTCCATTTTGAAGTTTTAAAATAAAGAGATATTGAAAATGAGGATATATAACCTTGGAAACAGATAACTGGAGGGGGAAGATGTTCACTAATATTCCATAAGTATATAATAGGCTGTTTTATAATCTGCTTGACAACAGAGACCATATCAGGTGTCCTTCACATTGCTAAAGGCATGGTAAAAGGGAGCTGAATTAACTACAGTAATCCTGCTAGTAGTGAGTAGCTGCCTTCTCAGTTTCCGTAGTAGGCAAAACAATGGGGGAATGGATTAAGTGCTAAAAAAGAGGGATGTAAATTAGAAATCAAGAGGAGCTTTTGGAAAAGAAGCCTTATAAACCACTTTGGAGATTTTTAGGATTAAAGCAGTTACCTAGTTCTAGAAATGTGGAAAAGCAAGCTACCTAAGGTGAGTAAGACAAAACACTTAGTATTTGTGGTTCTTTCGGGGCTGAAAGAGAACAAAACCTTATGAGAATTTAAGGCTTCATGTTTTAATTGAGAAAGCTTTTAGGGGGCTTTGCAGAACTGAGAGCATCTCATAATGGAAAGAGAGCTGGCCTCAGAAGCGAAGTCCTTGATTCAAGTCCTGCTTCTGACAAAAACTATCTGTTTATCTCTGTGCCTCAGCAAATTCTAAAACTATAAATTGCAGAGCACATACTGACCTATTCCCTTAGAGGGGGCATTCTCTTTCTTATGCCAATCAAGGGCAGCTAGATGATGCAATGCATAGGAATGTTGGGCCTGGAGTCTGGAAGTCCTGAGTCCAAATCTGGCTTCACTTACAAGCTGTGTGATCCCAGGCAAGTCATAACCCTGGAAAATGAGAAAGTACTTTGCCAAGAAAATCCCAAATAGAATCATAAAGAATTGAACCCAGCTGAAAAGACTGAACAGTAACAAATGCCAATTAAACCATATCTTATCCTAAATCAACAATGGACAGTGTTTAAATCTGGTACTCCTTTAATTCAAATTCAGTATGTTGAAATAGAATCTATCTCTCCCACACTGCTCAGCCAGCTTCTACTCTCTACTTCCTATTTCTGTTGATTACAGAGGCAACATCCATTTTCTAGTCATGAAAGTTCAAAGTCTCAGAGATATTTTTTTACTCTGTTTTTGGTCCTAATTCATGTTCCCTAACCCAATCAGTTTGCTAAATTCAGTTTCCTTACGTCCACTTAATTTATTTTATCTATCACCTTCTCCCCACTCACATAGTAGCACTGCCTCAATTCAGAACCTCATCACTTCTTATCATTGTGATGGCTTCAAGACTGGCTTGTTCCTTTCTCCCAGTGATCCTTCAAATAGTAGGTAAAATCATCTTTCTGATACATACGCTTCCCCTTACTCAAAAACCTTTAATGATTCTAAATTGCCCTGACGACAAAATATAAGCTTCTCTCCTGGACATTTATCATCCTCAACAATCATATTTCAAGCTAAATTTCCAGATTCACTTCTTTCCACTTCCCATTTATAGGTACAACATTCTGGACAATTTTGAACACTAGCTATAGATTCCATCTTTATCTTTATACACTTGTGAAAATCTTGCCTTATGCCTAGAGTACACTCTTTCTTCTCCTCTTTTCTTTTAAGTCTCCTTCTCTTCCTTCAGTTCTCAGAACAGGAGCTACTTTCTCCTTTTGATCTAGCTGAGAATGTTCTCTTATTTGCTAAGAGAAACGAGTATTTTGGCTTGATCTCTCTTTCTGACATTGCTCTCTTTGAGTTAATCATGCTCATAACACATCACCCTAATAGAATGTAAGCTCCTTGAGGACAAGGACTATTGCCTATTTAAATCTTTGTATTTTCAGTAACAAATACCTAATAAGTAGTTAATTAATTCTTATTGAATGGAATTGAAATCACATCCTCCAATCTCTCTCTCCCTCTCTCTCTCTTTTTCTTTCTTCCTTTTTTTCTCTGTTTCTCTCTCTCTTTTTCTTTCTTTCTTTTTCTCTCTCTCTTTTTCTTTCTTTCTTTTTCTCTCTCTCTGTTTCTCTCTCTCTCTCTCTCTCTCTCTCTCTCTCTCTCTCTCTCTCTCTCTCTCATAAAAACATTTACTTTCTGTCTTAGAATCAATACAGTGCATTGATTCCAAGAAACAAAAGGAGTATTGGTTAGACAATGGAAGTTAAGTGACTTGCCCAGGGTCACACACCTAAGAAGTATCTGAGGCCACATTTGAACCTCGAATCTCTTCTCTGTAGGCCTGACTCTCAATAAACTGAGTCACCAAACTGTCTACTCAAGATCTTTATTTATTTTGGAAATTTTTAGAAATTTTGTTAAGCAGACATTAAATGCCTTTAATGACATTTATTAAATATCCTTTCATTTTCCATCCATTAGGTCTTCAGAGAAAGGTGGTTCTAAGGATGTTCTGAGAAGTTATTTTTGTCATACATATTTGTTCTTTGGATCTAACAATGTGGAGAATCACAGGAACAGATAGACAACAAATGAACAAAGTAGAAGTATTAATGAGAAATTGGGATAGGAAAAATAAATTTTATTTTAAAGAGTTACTGAAAAACATTAAGATAAAAACATTTGTATTCATTAGTTTACTATTTAACAAGAAATTTAACAGTGACATCCTCATAAAATGACAATTTAATTTTAACATTCCCCTCTAAATGCATCACCAACTTCTCTAGTTTTGAAAACTAATTTTGAAAGAAATATATTATTCCAACAAATATATGCATAGATATAAACATAACAGTAATCCTTCTCCTTATCCTCTGTTTCCTTTTCAGTAGTTTCAGTTACAAGTCATTAACCATGAATTCCAGGGGAAGGAGGAAGGTAGGAAGAGGGCTAAATGAGGGTGGGGGTAAGTACATGGTGTAAGAACAAATGTGGGCCAGGACCTGAGGCCAGACAGAAGAAAGACAGATGTGAAGGCAGTCCAGAGAATGACTGAATGGAGAAGTGGGGTAAAGTTCTCCTCTCTTTCCATTTAAGATCCTTCTACACAGGGCTCTATGGCAGTTCTTCTGCTTTCACATGGAAAGTTTTTTTTTCATTTTATTTTTGGCATGGCAGGGGGCAGGGTGGGCACAGAGTCCTGAGACCAGTGGCAGGAGCAGGGAGAGAAAGAAAGAAGGAGAGAGAGAGTGAGAGAGCACTATTATGCAGTAAAGTTAACACAGGTATTAAAATGTATACATAGGTGCATGTACAAGAAAATCAGGCTATATATGAAGTCAGCAGGTGTTTGCTTATGCCTGCAGTTTTAGCCCTCCGTGTAGGTTTTGGAATAAATCCACTGTGTATAAGGGGAACCTTTTTTATAAACATATATGTGTGCATATGTTTATACATGCATCACAGATGTGTGTATGCCTGCAGAGAGGTATGCATATGTATAGGCATCTTCTTCCTGAGCTGTAGCAATCGTGACTCTCTGTAGACTTATAAGAACAATTGAAGAAATGCGAGCTGTGTATAGTCTAACTCAGACTGAGGGAAATGGATAAAGGTGATATTCTATGCTCAAATTTCAATTGCTTTTTACCAAACATTAAAAGATGCACTCTGAGGGAATAGGTATTCTGAGACTCCATGACTGCTCTGTCAGAGTGACTTTATCTTCTCTTCACCAATGTCAGAGCCATATTTCTGAATTATTAAGGCTATGTATGGTCAGGAAAGTCAGTGGGCTAGTCATATATAAGAACAAGGGATAAGAGCTGGGTGTCCTGAGGGATGAACTGGTACGTAGGAAATATTAACAGGCTTGGAAGAAAGACTACAACATGTTAAATAGATTTTCTTATGCACTATTTGTGGAAGGATACAGAAATAAGATGCAGGCAATACACATTTTGATGAGATCATGAATCCATCACAGTACCAAAATAAGATTATCTTCTGGAACTTGTATACTGTTCCTCCTTTTTGATCCTTGTTTTCAACATGCCTTTTAAGCACAGATAATTCTCTCCTTGGATCTGCTTCCTTAACTCATATTTCCCCTTTTGGATTAATGATCTCTTGAATGTATATCATGTCTACAATAACAGCCCATATCCCAGATCTGTCAGTCCTGTATTCTTTTTTTTTTTAACTCTTGCCTTTGAGCTTAGAATCAATACTCTTTATTGGTTCTAAGGCAGAAGAGTGGTAAGGACTAGGCGATGGGGGTTAAGTAACTTGCCCAGGGTCACACACCTAGGAAGTGTCTGGCGTCAAATTTGAACCCAGGACCTCTCATCTCCAGGTCTGACTCTCAATCCACTGAGTCACCCAACTGCCCCAGGTCAAAATGGGGGAATCTTTGCCCTTTCTTACTCTTGCTCAAGTCCTGTTTATGACAAATGAATTAAGAAAAGTGCTTCTTTGATTCAAGTTGACCATTATTTGTTTGCATGACTTTGTCAGATTTAGCTATCCTTAAAATATATTGAGAGACATCTTGATTTTGACTTGTTGTATGTTACCTAATTGAAACAAAATGGCTGCTAAATCTGCATAAAAGATATAGTTTATTTTCTGCCATTTTAAAGGAATTAGTGAAATTGTTGCAGAAAGAAGACAGAAATATTCTTCCTGCACTATTGATGGTGGACACCAATATATTATTTAACATTTATGTTTTTGTTTTAGGTTTTTGTCCTTCCTTATTAAAGACCATATGGTGAAGTGGATAGAAGGCCAATCTTGGAATAAGAAAGAATTGGCTTCTAGCCTTGCCTCTAACATCTATTAGGAAAGAAAATATTCCTGATAATGATAGGAAATGACCAATGAGTTTTGAATCCCACAGGTCTGTTTCTTCCACATTCCTTTCCACCTAAATAAATAAATAAACCAGATAAACAAAGACATACCAACAGATACGAATGAATTAAGGCATATAATTCATAGGATCATTATTGGTATTAAGACATATGGTAGCAGCTCCTGCAATGCATTCAGGATAAAATGAAAACAAAATACATTATTGTATCAACATAAGAATCAAAGTATCAGAGCTTTAGATATAGAAAGAATCATAGAGATCACCTAATCTAACCCTTTCATTTCACATATGAAATAATTAATGTTCAATGATTTGCCCAAAGATATTCCTTCAATAAGATGCAAAGGTAGGTATCCTTGAATCCATATCAACTGATTCCAAATCTAATGTTTCTCCTATTTCATCACAAATCTAGTTGGCTAGAAATTGTACTGCCAGCTTTGCAGTTCAGATAGAGAAGTGCTGTTGAAATCCAAAGTGGGAGAAAAATGATCATGGCTTGAGGTAAGCATGAGGAGACTTCATGGAATACATTGCAGTTGATCTTAAAGATAAAGTGAGGAAAATGACAAAGAACTCTCCAGTAGGCATGAAGCAGCATAAGGAAAAGCAGGAAGCAAGAATGAAGGTAAAACATATAGTAAGGGAATCAAAATAGTAAACTAACTTGCCATAGTTAATAGAAAAGGTAAGCTACCCATTGGTGAGCTCTTCAATAAGAGAGATCAATACTTATTCAGGTACCCTCTATATACTAGGTACTGGTTTAAAAATTCACTCCGAAGAGGGCATAGGAATGCCAAAGAACCATCCAGTGCCTTTCACACAGTGGCAGAGGACAACTGCCTTGTGATTTAATAGTACCATCTCTGCTGATATCCCAAGACACCTCTAATTTGAGAAGCGTCTGTATGCAATACTAATATTGGCAAGATTTCTGAAAAGCTAACTCAGGTACTAAATCATGCCAAGTAAATGAGTAAAATTCTTATCAGGCTTCTCCCAAGGTAACTCTTTGAGACAGAAATCTAAAGGTTATTCTGGTAGCTAAAGGAGAAGTCAACACAGTGCCCTTTGGGGGACAGAAAACAACTGTTAAAGGAAATGCAAAGAGAACTCTCTCCCATTTTTCTTTTTCATATCTAACTCTAGGTTGACAAGATGGTTCATATCCTTCTAAACACTAAAACAGAGTGGCCTGGTCTGAAAAGCCCTTTCTGCCCCTTTTCATAAAATCTCTGTACCATTTCTTTGCTTTCAGTTAGCTTTCATATCCAATGCTCCAAGTTTATAAAACACTACTCTCTAATTTGCCATCTATAGGCATACTAAAATCTGCCCAAATCTTATAAAAATGACTTGGGTAATGAGCATAATCCTAAAATACTCAGCTAATAGCCACCTCTGAAAACTTGCTACTTTCTTTCATTCCTTCAGGCTTGAGATCCCTCATCTCAATAGAATTTTAGTGTTAAAGGGTTGTTGAAAACCATTTCAGCTAACAAATACTTGGCAAAAAATCTCTATTACAATGGACTTCTCTACTAGCAGCAAAGCAATGATCCAGGACAATTCAGAGGGACTTATGAGAAAGAACACTATTCACATCCAGAGAAAGAACTGTGGGAGTAGAAACGCAGCAGAAAAACAACTGCTTGAACACATGGGTTGATGCCCCAGTGCAACTATCCATAATGTGGAAATAGGTCTTGATCAATGACACATGTAAAACCCAATGGAAATGCACAGCTGGAGATGGGGATGGGGAGTAGGAGAGTGGAGGGAAGAGAAAGAATGTGAATCATGTAACCATGGAAAAAATTTCTAAAAAAAAAATCTCTATTACAAACAAATGACTATCAGAACTTTAAATTTCTCTAAATAAGAGGAAACCTACCAACTCCTAGATCAGTCTATTTCATGATTAGATAGCTGTAATTGTTAGGGAATTCTTTATTTCTTTCATTTCATCAAACCTAAATAAGTATCTTTGTAAAATCTACTCGCTGAGTAGTTATAATCTTATTTCAAAATATGTTTCACAAACACCTTCTCATTTCCCTAGTGCTAAAACTTAGTGCATTAATTTATCACTGATTTTATCTGTTTGGATTTAATAATGACAGCAGTATTAGCAACAACTCATATTGGCACAAAATGCTTAGCTCCTAACAGCCTTAGTTATGCATGTCCTTCCTACCTTCCTATTTATGAATATAACAAAATGAGAAAGGAAGGCAGTAGGTTCATTTAGTGCTTTCAGGACATTGGATTATTACTACATTACTAAGAGGACCCCAGCAGGAAGACTTGGAGAATTTGCAATCTCCAAGGCTTTAGCAGCCTTAAAGTGATTGCTGAGCATTTACAGGTGTAATCTTCAGTAGATCTGAGCATCCAGATTGCCTTTTAACTCTTTGTTAAGAATCTAAGGCTCTAGCTTTTATTTTATTGATGAGTATTATCTCTGGTCAATAGTTGTGTGAGTGTGTGTGTGTGTGTGTGTGTGTGTGTGTGTGTGTGTGGTGTGTTTAAGTAGTGTGCTGGATAACTCTTTGGTTTTTTCATAGGCAAAATATTTAGTTCCTGGTAAACTGTATGAATGAAGTATTTCAAAGGCAATTTGTAGGCAAAATGTTTATTGACTTCTGAGAACAACACAGTAACAAAATGTTACAAAGCCCCCCTCAAATTTAAAGAATAAAACAGAAGTACATCATCAGTAGGAAGAGATTTGAAAAAATATTGGAGGAGTTGGGGAAGGGGGAGGAGAATGAGTGAGGGAGTAGAGTCAGAGGACCTTCTATCAAATCCAACTCTTCTAATTACTATTACCTGTTTGACTTTGAGCAAGTTAAGTCCATAACCATTCTGGGCCCTCGATTCCTTATCTATAGCATAATGTATTTGAAATAAATGCTCCAAAAGGTTCTTCTGCAAATATAGTGCTTGTAACCTCCATCTATGATAATTTTTTTTCAAACCAATACAGTTAGAGGATTTCACAAAACTGTAAAATTTCTACCTCTCTGGGGTTCTCTCACATTCCTTTATATGCCCCACTGCTCCTGACATATAGATCCAGCAATAGTGACAAATTTATAATATTTGCTTTTCCATTGGGTTTAGAGTTCTTTGTCTTAGTTGGAAAACAAACTATATGCTGAATCAGTTATTTGATTATTCTTTACTATGCCAGCAGTCGAATACAAAGAATGATAAGAAATATCTCATAGTAGAATCTTAAGAAACAGTTCCTGCTCTTGTCAATTGAGTTTTTGCAAGTTTCAAGTTTGCCCCTGCCCCCTGACAACTCACCCCAGGGAAGTCCCAGACTGATGTGTTCCAGATTAAACAATAGACCTTGAAGTGTTTGGGGACCCCAGTTTGAGTGGGACTAGTGGACATAGTCAAATGTTAAATACCATTTTTTTTTGTCTAAGTAGCCTCTCTCATTGTATTAAAGTCCTCTCCCAGGAAGTCCAGCTCTTCGTTTGACCCTTTCTTTTTGTATTCATTGTAGCAGACCACTCTCTGATACCCCAGCTTCTGGCTGCAACCTCTTTCCCAAGCCTGCTTGCAACCTGTCAATGTATGTTTGCTGTACCAAGTTCCCCAAAAGGTATAAAAGATTCCCAAGTTCTATTATTCTTTGGAGAATCATCTCTCGTGGTGATCCTGCCAGAGATACTGTCCCCAGAGCCCCAGGGTTCCAACTCTGTGTAATATTTTGGTACCTGGCTCTGTGATAGTGGCTGACTTGGACCTATCTCTTTTCTGATTAAAGACTTGTTTTTTTGCTGACTACTTTAGTAGTCCTGTTATATCCAAGTTAACACTCTCCATGAATTTACAATAAAAAAAATAAGGCAGCATAAAGTATTGAAATGATTAGAAAATATTTAACCTTAAAACTGTGCCTTAATAATTCTAGAATTCAGAGAAAAAGGAAAGACCATTGAAAAGCAAGGAAAGCCATCATGTGGGATATGGAACTTAAGTTGAATCTTCAAGTTATGAGTAGTCTTTGGTTAGGAAAATCATGAAAGAAAAAATCATTTTTTTTTAAATTTTAAACCCTTGACTTCTGTGTATTGACTTATAGGTGGAAGATTGGTAAGGGTAGGCAATGGGGGTCAAGTGACTTGCCCAGGGTCACACAGCTGGGAAGTGTCTGAGGCCAGATTTGAACCTAGGACCTCCCGTCTCTAGGCCTGGCTCTCAATCCACTGAGCTACCCAGCTGCCCCAAGAAAAAAATCATTTTTGAGGTGGATAAAATCTGAATAGGAAACCAAGCAAGTGTAACACAAAAGGCAAGATCAGATCCAATTCAGAGTTTCTGGAACACATATTAAAGGAGTTGAGAAGAAAGTAGCAGACTCATAGAGGTATTTGAGATTAAGAATATACATGAAGGGGAAAACTAGATGGCTCAGTGGAAAGAAAGTCCTAGGTAGAGACTTAAGATTCTGGCCTCAGACACTTCCTAATGTGTGACTGAGCAAGTCACTTAACCCCAATTGCTTAGCTCTTTCCACACTTCTGGCTTTGAACCAATACATGGTATTTATTCTACGATGGAAGGTAATGTTTTTATAATAAACATTAACACTAGATCAGATGTCATGTTATTAACAGTGAAAAGGGAAATTATTTATTTGGCACCATTTTTATCACTTTGTAATCACAGGTTTTCATCCAGGAGGGGCCTCAAGATTATCTGGATTAACAAAATTTTAGAGATGAGGAAATTGAGACCCAGAGAGATTAAATGATTAACCAAGTATCACAACAATTGTAGTGTCTGGGGTAAGATTTTAACCTAGATAGTCTCACTCTGGAGCCAATGTCCTTTCCCATGTATGTGAGACGAAGAAAACTAAAACCAACTTGTACCTCACTTTGTGCCAATGTGATACAACTTGTCATGATGAGTATGGCTTGGGAGAGGGTTGGGAGAGAGAGAGAGATTTCTTTTCCTATGGTTTCAGACATCATCTTTATGCAGATAAATTCCCAAATCTGCATGACTAGCCAACATGTCTCTCCTGAGTTTGACTTTTACATCACTGTGTCTTTACTAGACAGCTTTTCCTGTATAACAGACAGGTGATTTCAAATCAATGTAGCCCAAAAGAACTTTCCTTTCCTCCTAACTCTCTTCTCTCTCTTGTTCTTGCAGTCAATGAGGGTTATAACCATCCTTGTCACTTTTCTTTTCATTTCAATTCCACTCATTTGTTGATATTGTTGGGTCAACATGATCCAGTAGAAAGTATGATGTGTTTAGAATAAGATAATCTAAGTTCATGGGATCTTAGATCTATGATTAGAAAGGATCTTAGACATTTGGTCCAATCATTTCTTTTTTAGACATCTAGTCCAATCTCTTCTTTTTACAAATGAGAAAACTAATACTAGGAGAGGTTAAATAACATACCCATGATTATGCAAGTAATTAAGTGATAGAGTAGGATTTTAACTCAGATCCATTGATTCCAAATTTAGCAATTGAAGCTTAATTCTTTTTAAAATGAACTCAAATCCTGTAGTATTTACTATTGGGTGTGACCTTGGGCAAGTGTCTTCATTTCTTTGTGCCTTATCTGTAAAAGAAAGCAGTGGAATTAGATGATTTCTGTGGACTCTTTTAGCTTTCAATCTGTAATTTTAGATTCTAGCATTTTAGAATCCCAGAATCTCTTCATTCACATGGCAAATGTCCTTGTTCAGGCCCTCATCCTTTCTCATTAAACTATTACGATATTTGACTAATTTATTTTCCTGCCTTCAAGCTCTTTCTTCTTCAAGTGGGGCAAGAAATGGGATCTAAAGTTGAATAGTTATGGTAGATAAGATAAATTATGAATGCAGTATTTCTTCAGAAAGTTTAGAACCATGCTAAGCAGACCACAAGAATACAACTTTTGGATATCTATCAGAGCCTCCTTTCCATAAAACAGGTATCATAAAATCATGCAATTGATATTTTTAAACAAATACATTAGGTGTCATATACATCCAATTGTGTATTTATTCTAAGGGGACTTTCATTCAAAACCTTTTGAAAGCTTTTTTCTTGAATGTGCAAACACCAATAAAGTATTGATTATCAGAGAATGTCACTTTTTAGTGAGCCAAAAGTCACTCAGGACCAATCTGGTGAATAAGTTAGACGATAAAAGTGGGTATTCCTGTTGTCCACAAATTATAAACTCATGTATTTTAATGATGAAGTCAAGCATGAGGCCATAATTCACTTCCATTGCTGAAATCTCTTTCATCTTATGGGATAAATTCTGCATGAATTATGCCATTGTTGTCAAAGGAAAAATAATCAACATTGGCTATACTTGTGATTTTGACAAGCACGCTTCCTTGCATCTCAAGAAGATGAAATTTTCCACTGCAAAGAGTTTGATGTGTGATTTCTGTGTCATGCTGAAAATATTGTTTAATCACCACTTTATTAGACATTTTATTTTGTCCAGTTTTACTTGAAAATCAAGAGAAAGTGTCAAATCTCTCTCTCTCTCTCTCTCTCTCTCTCTCTCTCTCTCTCTCTCTCTCTCTCTCTCTCTCTCTCCTGCATACACATGACACACTCTTTATAGAGGACTGACCAGAAATATGACTCAGCTAAGATTTCATAGTTCTTAAATGCCAGAGGCACGATATGAACCCAAGTGTTCTTAATTTCAAGTCCAGCATTACAACTATTATGCAATGGCAACTTTCCTATTCTGAATCCCTTCTTCACTTTGTTATCAAAGTAACTTTTACCCTTCTTCTGCTCAGCAATGCTCAATTGCTCCTGTGACCCAAGAAGTAAATTTCAGACTTCTTGGTTTGCCATTTTAAGGCCTTCAACTCTACTTCATTCAGGACATTATCAGACTTTTCCTTGGATTATAGTTAAGTCCTAATATTTTATCTTGTCTATTGAATTGTAAACACTTTAAGCTAGGGATCCCATACTATGTATATTATTCATTCTTCCTCTGGTGGTTGCAGTACTCTATACACATGGTAGGCACTTGTTAAATATTGTCTGACTGATTAAAAAGCAACTTATCAAATGTGTCACAGTTTGTCCACATACAACTTAGCACTCTCTTTTTTCAAATGATTTTCTCATTTAAATCTGACTCAAAGCAGTGTGTCCATTTAGTCATCATATCTATTAGCAGAAGGCTCGGTGGTTAAGTATATGAGTAATGCTAAAGCTAGTTAAAACATGCTACACTATGGTGTTTTAGAAAACAAGACAAACCACTGAATGATGACTGTGGCACTTACTGTATGTGTAACCTTATACAAATTATTTCCCTTCAATGGGCTTTAGCTTCCTCATTTGAATAATGAAGAAGTTGGACTAGATATCTTCCATGGAAGCCGGGTAGCTTAGTAGATAAAGAGCCAGGTATGGATCTGGATTCAAATTTAGCCTCAGACACTACCTAGCTGTTGACACTGGGAAAATAACTTAACCTCAATTGCTTAGCCCTTACTACTCTTCTGTCTTGGAACTGATACCTAGTATTGATTCTAAGATAGAAGATAAGCATTAAAAAAATCAGGACTGAGACACTAGCTATGTGACCCTAGGCAATTCTTATAGGTATATTCCATGGCCCTTTCCAGCTCTGTCTCTAATCATAAATCCCTGCTATGGTCATTTTCCCTTTCTGTATCATCCACTCCTTTATTTGGGACTCATATTTTCCCATGCTTCCCCTTTCAGGATTCCAATATCTTTGTCTTCTTATTTTTTATACGTTGGGCCCCCAAAAGCAATTTCTCCTTGTCTATCACTTAATGCTTAGTGTTAATTTATGGCATTCTTAATTAATTAAATTATATTAATTTGTCACTTCTCCCACAAAGATTGGTATACTAAGCCATATCTCTCACTGAAAAAATGAAAGGTTTTGTATCTTTCATGTAGTGTTGTTGGCAGCTCGCTATGGAGGTACAAGTCAGAGGTAGACCATGATTGTACTTAGATTGAAAGGAAAGTAAATGAATGGTACTACTCCAGCTCAAGAGGTTGCAGATGGCAAGTCACTTAAAGATTTCCAACAGAAGGACACTGCGAAAATATTCAGAAGTATAATCACTTTGTCCAAGAGAGAAGTTTATGAGCAATGCTCCTTAAATATAAAACTTGGTTCTAGCATCTAGTTTTCTAGCCAGAGAAGAGAGATTTTGAGGAAAGCATCCAAAATATCATTTGAGTAGTCTTAAGATAATATCTGCTTAGTTTCCAAGCAAATTCAATTTTCGAGAAAGAAGTCCAAGTACCACGACACCATGATAGAAAGCCTAAAGTCAAATTTTGTGGGTGAGATGTGATTTGACCTGGTCACAAATACCCTATTCTATAAAATGAATGATTTTAAGAGAGCAGTTGCAATGGAAAAAATATTACTCATTTAGTAGGTTCTCAAATTAAGTTTTGGCTCTAGGGAGAGTCAAAATTTTAGATAGTGTTATGAAATAGGAGTGGGGTGGGAGAGTAAATGTGGAAGGTATTATGTAGAATCCAGTGAGAAAAAATTACTCACTTTGGAAAACCAAGTTTTAGTCCCCTTTCAAGGAAAGATTATTAATAATGTGAGTGTTGTATACATTTTTAGCTATTTTTTGTGCTCCTGGGATTCTTTCATGCCTTCTTTACGTAATACGAGGCAAAATAAAGGCTACCCTGTGCCTATGTGTTGATGTCTTAAAAGCTTATGTGGGACCTAAAAAAATGGCCACCCATTTTAGAGGAAATAAGAAAGAAGCAGGGCTTGGTCTATTTTTGGATTTTTTTCCTGAAATTGCTCTAGGTAGAGGCATGATGAGCTAAAAATAGAGAGTGAAAAGGAAGGTTGTTTGGATCATTCCTAATTTGTATGAACTCAGAGTATTTAGGAATGGGGCAAGGATAGAGAGAACACTGGGTCATGGATTACATCATTTTTTTAAACATTCATCTTGTGTGTATGCTGTGGTTACTCTATATCCCAGTGATGGCAAACCCTATGGTATGAGTGCCAAAGATGGCATGCAGAGCTCTCTCTGTAGGCATTCTGCCTCCCTCACCAACTCCCCCAGAGTTCATTACTAGGAAGGTGGAAAGACTTGGGTGGAGCTGCTGCCTTCCCCTCTCCACCATGCCTGACAATATTTTTTTTCACATCCCCCACCAGACTTCCAATCATCCTAATGGGACCTCACAGTGGGTAAGGTGGGAGGCTCACAGGTGTCAGAGTTGGCGGAGAGTGGTGTGCTCACACCACTCCCCTTCCCCTCTTCACCTATGCTGATGACATTTCTTTACATCCTCTGGTCCTCTGCCCAGCAACACAATGGGAGCTCTTTCTCTCTCCCCCCTGTGGGGTAGCAGGAGGGCAGGGCACAGCACCTGGTCTGGGGGTCAGTTTGGGGCAAGGTCCAGCACTCCATCTCTAAAAGGTTTGACATCACTGCTATAGCCTATGGTAGAATATAAGTTTCCTGAAGACCAAGACTGCTACATCATCAGAACTTCATCAATGAATTAAATAAAATTGAATCAATTGAATCAATTGAATCAATTGAACCAATTGAATCAAAACAGATTTTAGGCCTCACAGAACAGGTAGGGGCTATATTTGGGGGCAATCTGAGATTCTTCCCACAATCATGTCATTGAAGGGATTTCCTACTTCACTTATATCTAAGAAGAGCTATAATGGAATGGAAGTGATAGTCATCAATTGGGGAATGGATGAACAAGTTGTGGTATATGATTATAATAAACTGTTATTGTGCAATCGGAAATGACAAACAAAATAATCATAAAAAAACCTTGGACAGACTCATGTGAAGTGATGGAAAGTGAACCATGGGAACTTTGTCCACAGTGTCAACAATAATGTATGATGATCAACTGTGAATGTCAACTATTTTCAACAAAGCAAGAATCCAGTGCAAGTCCAAAGGACTCATGACAAAAATCCATTGCAAATGATGGAATAGATGGAGTTGGAATGAAGATTAAAACACACCATTTTTCATTTTGTTTCCTCCATGGATTTTTTCTCTAGTTTAAGCATTATGTGTCTTGTTTCACAAAACAACAAACATGGAAATGTGTATTACATAATAATACATGTACAACCTATATCATGTTACCTGTCTTCTGGGGGGGGGGGAGAAATAAGGAGGGCAATTAAAAAATGAGAATTCTTTTACATAGTTAATGTGCGGATTTGTTTCTCTTGGTTAACCATATTTATTATAATTTATTACATATCTATTATACTATATAGCAAAAAAATAAACAAATGGTAACAAAAATATGATTGTAAATAATGACTCTGGAGGGGGGAAAAGGATAGATACTAGGAAAATTATTGGTAATATTACATATAAATATATTTATATAGGCAAAGGCAAAAATATTTACTTACATTGCTCTGGTAGAATATAAAAAAGTTCCTTGAGGACAGGAATTGTTTTGTTTTTGCCTTTGCATTCCTAGCATTTAGATCAATTAATAATGGCCACTTTAATTATTTGTCAAAGTGTATTACCTTGCTCTATTTAAATCCTAATTTAAGTATGTGAATTTAGTAAAGAGTATTAAATTATTAAATGTGATTTAGACTCTTACTGGCTTTAATGAGAACTGCATATAATCATCATTATGAAATCTCCCACATGATACTTTAATCAGGATTATAGCACATCAGTTTTAAACAAAATAACAGTCCGTGTAATTCAATCCATGTCCTGTTTACAAAAGCACAGCTGTTAAGCTGTGGGGAAGATGGATGGTAATGCAACAAACTGACAAATATGACTGCAAACAATTGGTTGCTTTCAGCTTTTTTTTGTTATAGTTATTAATATGAATATGTCCCAACCCCAAAGATCAATTATGGAGCTTTAAAGACCTCTGAGATTATCTAATCCAACACCTTCAGTTTGTAAAATAGAAGACTGAAAACAGTTAATATGCATTTATTATAAGTTTATATTTTCTTTTTTTTTTAAACCCTTACCTTTAGTCTTGGAGACTTTAGTATTGGCTCCAAGGCAGAAGAATGGTAAGGGTAGGCAATGGGGGTCAAGTGACTTGCCCAGGGTGACACAGCTGAGAAGTGTCTGAGGTCAGATTTGAACCTAGGACCTCCCATCTCTATGCTTGACTCTCATTCCACTAAGCTACCCAGCTGCCCCATAAGCTTATACTTTCTAAGTACTAGGGTGATAAAGAAAAGTAAAAACATGGTCCCTCCCAACAAATGGATTACATTCCAATGGAGGAAACATCCTGCAAATAAGTGGGAGTTAATCCTAGTAGGAAGGCCAAATCAGAGGTGATACTGGAAAAGAGGCTTTTTGAAAAAAGTCAAATGAACTAGGAAACCAGCTTGATGAAGGATGGCCTTCCCATTATAGAGGATAATTAGTAAGGACTTCAGAGAAATGATCAAGGAGATGAATAACACATAAGGCAATGTTGCTGGACTATAGTACATATCTATGAGAGTGGGGTGGGAGATGGGTGGTGTTATAGCCAAAAAAGCTTATAGAAATATTATAGCTTATAGAAATATTATAGCTTATAAGAATATTATAGCCAAAAAGCGAAACTTGGCAATTAAGCAGGGGGGTTTTTGGATAATGTCATGCCGGGCTCAAGCAGGGCAGTTATCTCTGGCTGACAGCCCCAGGGCCACAACTCCTCCCCTAGACGGAACAGCCTTGAAGATTCCTAGACAGAACAGCCTTGAAGATTAAGAATCATATCCTGTGGGGCAGCTGGGTAGCTCAGTGGAGTGAGAGTCAGGCCTAGAGCTGGGAGGTCCTAGGTTCAAACCCGGCCTCAGCCACTTCCCAGCTGTGTGACCCTGGGCAAGTCACTTGACCCCCATTGCCCACCCTTACCAATCTTCCACCTATGAGACAATATACCGAAGTACAAGGGTTTAAAAAAAAAAAAAAAAGAATCATATCCTGTGGCACCTGGAAGCATCCCTACTCCCTCTGACTAGCTATTAGCTAACCCTAAGACAAACGCACCTATATCCTAGAAACATATATATTCCCTCTTCTGAATGCACCACTCGGGATTCTCTTTGCTGAGTTCCCCCAGCGCGCACTGGCAATAAAGCTTTCTCCTGCTTTGATTGCATTGTCTTGTGTGTTCCTCTAGAGGCCACCCATTTTGAACCCTAACAGTGGGAAACTAAAAGAAGCCTGGGGAAAGGAGGAAAGGTATCAGATGTGAAAGATTTTAAATGAACAGTGAAGGAGTTTGTATTTAATCCTCTAAGTAACAGGAAGTCACTGGAATTTTTTCATGGAGTGGGGGTGATATGATCAGAATGGTTCATTAGGAAAATCACTTTGACAGTCCAATGGCAGACTGATTGTAGAGGGGAGGAAAAACCAGAGATAAGAGGACCAATTAAAAGTTCATTGAAGTAGTCCATAATGGTGGTTCTGTGAGTGGAGAGGAGGGGCCAAATGATAGAGTTATTATGAAGATAAAAGTGATAAGAGTTGGTAACAAAATGAGTGAGAATGTGGAGTTACGGATAATACTGAGGTACCCAGTCTAGATGACTGGGAGTATGATGGCACCCTTAACAACAATCAGGAAATAGGAAAAAGGAAAGGATTTGTGTACAGGAAGAAAAATATTTTTGTTTTGACCATGTTAAATTTGAAATGCTTATGTAATGTGCAATTTGAGATATTCAAAGTATTTGATGAGAAAGGAAGCCAGAACTCAGGACAGAAGATAGGGATGGATGTCTAGGTCTAGAAATTATCTCCCTAGAAATAGCTGAACAATTGAATCTATAAGAGCTGTTTAACTCATTAAATTAGATAAGATAGAGAAAAGAGTCAAATGATAACAAAGACTTGGCCAAAGCTTAAGATTAAATGGATATGATTTTAACAAGAGAGGAAAGAGGTCCAAGGTCACATTATCCAGTTAGAGACAAAGGGAAGCTAAAAACCCATTTCTCCTGACTTCTAGATTGATGTTTTTTTCTTTCCTCCATTCAAATATATTTATTACAAAAAATAACATTGTAATCAATACAAATAACTAAATATGCTTAGTAACTATTTATAGTTAATTTATTTCAAAGCATAAAGTACAACCATTTTTTTTTAGTCACTCTCTTTAAGGATATTCACTCATTTTTCTTTTCATGTCGTTGTATAATATGTTCTTGGTTCCTTTTTAAAATTTGTTTTATTTCCTAAGTCTTTCTAAATTTCTTTGTATTACTCCGGCTTACTAGTCTTAATTAAATTATAATATTTATTATATTAAGGTATCCACAGGACTGGCAAGATAAGCTTAGTAAAGCAGCAAGTAACCCATAAGAGAGAACAAGGCAAAAAATTGAATGTACCAAGCAAGTCAAACCATGCTACTACCTTCCTTTAGACCCCAGTGGAAATAGCCTAGAATAGTGACCTCAAGATCTTGGGGAATAGTAATGTTCTTCAGACTTCTGAATCTGCTTCCAGCCTGACATCCATTAGGAACTGTTATGATTAAAAATGAGGATGGCTGAGATTAGAAGGGAGAATAGTATTTTAATAAAAGCCATGCTGATAGAGATAAACTGACCACGAGCCTGTAAGAAACCTATTCCAACCTCACCCTCAGCCATTTACCTTTTCTTCTCTCCGAGCACTCAGGTAGCTCCAGAGGAAGTTCCAAGTCACTTCCCCCTATTTTAAAACAGTCCCTCACCTTCAATACGTAATCCAAAACAGGAAACCCATTGGGGATAATGGGAAATGTAGTTCCAAGTATCCCAAGTGATTTTAAATGACACAGAATGGTTCCACTATTCTCACTATTAATAACACATACCACTGATAAGCAGGTAAGTTCAGGAATCCCAGTAATAAAAACAATTTCTAAACCACTGACTGCTTCTAGCCCAGTCTGCAGAGCTATCATCCAGTGGATCAGACCTGGCATATGCAGAGTCACATATCCAGCCATACCACTATCTAAACTATGATTTCTCCTGATATCCTGATTCTCCCATAGAGACACTCCCAGAACCATGATCCAAAGTGTCCAAAGAATAATAATACTCAATAGCACACCTCTGGCCTTTCAATTCTGTTTGTCATAGCCATCATATACAGCAGAGAATCAAGTCTTTTGGAGATGAATGCAAATAAATGAGTCTTCTAGGGCTGTAGTCCCAACCTCCACAACTACTAAAGACCTGGAAAAGAAAGTTCTCACTTAAGTCCTTGCCATTGTTTAACATCAGAAAGGGAGGTTTTAATCAGTGGAAAGATATTAAAGAAGAAACATTTCCAACTGCTTTGGTTCTGCCTCCTAAGATCCAATAGGCCTTTCCTTCTGACTTAAGGTTAAAATATCCTAGATATATTGTTCCCTTCGTGTTGAATGTGAACTCCTTGAGAGCAAAGGATGTCTTGCTTTTCTATTTGCATTTCCCTTGCTGTACATAATAAAGGTTTAATAAATTATTTTTTAATTAATTAATTAATTAATTCATATACTCATTCAATTTATTTAATCTTTTCTCTACATCTGGACATATAGGTTGTTTGGGATATTTGTTTTTTTAACTTGCAATTATATTTCAAACCACTAGGAAACTCTCTGTACAAGTATTCATTTGTTGTTGTTGTTTCTGTGAAGGCCTTTATGAAATATTTCTAGTAATGAAATGATAGATGTTGGGTAATACCTCTATGTCACTACTTCTTTATTGGGTCACAATCAATTTCCTATTTCCTATTACTTTTAAGATTTTTCTGTCTTCAGTTTACAATATAAAAGTTTAAAAAGTGGCATTAGAATGTGTAATGGGCTTAGAATATGACCCTTTAAAATCCCAAGCCAATTAGAATCAGTTGATTTCAAATGAATTTATATATAGTCTTTCCCAAAATTCCAATTCATTTTAGTCTATGCAAGAACTTAAGAATTGAGAAAACAGTAAAGCTATAAATTCAGTTATGAAATAAGAACCAAAAACAGTCTCACACATGAAAAGGCAGGAAAGGGAATATTTTGATGAGATTTAGATAAGCAAATAGAAAGGACATAGGCTCAGGTTGAAAATGAAAATCACTAAGTTTCAAATTTAGTTCTAGAAACAGTAGGATTCTTTGACCTAAGACAATATTTTGAAATTAGGGAGGAAAAGGCAAATGAATGTGTTTAATGGGGGAAAATAAAATGAGTTTTATTGTCAGTTAGAAAGAAGTCTGAAAAGAGGAGAGGACACACCAAGGTGAAAGGAAATAGAAGTGCAGAATTTTCAGTTACATTAGAGGACAAACTTCACAGCAGACTTTGAGTGCCTGTGGAGTTTTTACAGTGGCAAATTTATGATGAAATGACCCATGTTGATATTCAAATTGTGAGTTTCAAAGAGAGTGCATACCGTTATCATTGACATTTAAGTAAGCAGGAAGGGAGGCTTAGTTTTGCCTGTTTTATTTGGTGCAGAATGACAAGACCCTGAAAGTCTAAATTTCTCTCACTATGTAAGAGTAGGTTCATGTAAATCAGACTCAAATCTCCATGCCATCCACTTTTAAGGCATGATAGATAATCCCATGCTGACATTTGCACTAACTGAAAGAACTTCTGTCAACAGATAAATAAGTTGGTTCCTTCTTGGGTATTTTCAGATGACTACAATTTGATTTTGAAAAAGTGAATATTAATCAGATTCATGTGTGGCTTAGATAACCACTTTTTCTAGAACCAATATCATTATGTACTTTGTCCTCTTAACATTTGAAGCAAATGTTAACTTTTCAAAGAAAAAATAGGGGGAGCAAAAGAATGAGTTCAGATGGAAAACATCCTTTAGAAGCTCAACCTTGGACTAATAGTTTGACTTCTTGGAAGGCAAACTGTACTTTAGGGAAACTGGGTAAAAGCAGACAACTCTAGAGAGGCTTACAAGTTTGTGTAGAAACAGATAAGCATGGAGGCAAATGTGTAAATAATACCGGAGGCATTCCGCGCATTTCTTGCATATCTTCGGATCATGCATTCATTAAAATACCATGCCAAATTTAGAATTCTCTCTCCTGACTACTGTCTCTGCCTTTCTCTCTCTCTCCCTCTCCCCAGTATCTCACTCTCTCTTGTTTTATCTTTGTCCCCTACCTGTTCTATGATTTTATTCCAGTGTAGAAATTTCCTCAAATAATGAAAATGAACCTATTACACATATACATTACATATCTGTATTCTTAGATGCTTGGGTCATTAAGTGGTTAAGTGCTTATCTATGTGCACAAAGCTAGCATGTGGCCAAGGCAGAAGATGAACCTAGATTTTTGAAGTCCATCTACTAACTATGCCAAAGATGCCTCTGAATCCTCTCTTCAACAGGACCATGTCATCTTCCAAACTCTTTGACATGAAACTCACTATCCACATACTTTCCTTCCTCATCATCATGACTCTAACTCTTTCTACATAATTAAAGCTCAGTCCAAACCAATTGGTCCTCTAAACATTGATAGTAAAGATTAAACAAAATCAAAAGTTCTGACTTTCAAAAATGTTTTGACACAAGACAAAAAGGAGAGGAAAGGAAACTGAATTTGTATATAGAAAATAGGCATTTGAAACACTTTATTGTCTGATCTCAACTTGTGTTTTTAGTTTCATATTCTACTTCTTTCTAATCGATTTTTAATGTTCAAGACAATCTTAATTTCTGACTATGTTTTGAATAATCCTCATAATTTCCTCTCTTTCTTATGTCTGTTCATCTTATCCTATGCTTGGAATGTTTCTCCCTATTTTCATATATGAAAGCTCTACACACACTACAAGGACCAACTAAAATTGTGAGCTTCAGACAAATGAAGTTTTCCCTGAATACTTCCATCAATTCCAAATGAAAGAGTGAGCTTTTGGGTTTTCTTCCCTTAAATTTTAACTTGAAGAGATGTCTAGTTTTTTTTTTTCCCCTACATTCAGGTGACAGCAAAGTAGTACTCTATACAGCACTCTACCTTCTTCCTCCCATCCCTCTTCCAAGACATATGGATAACAGGAATCCAGAGTCTTGGTTCTCCCAGAGTTCCTTCCTGTCTCCCTTTGCATTCATGGCAGCAGGCATTCCATAGTATTGTTGTTCAGAGTTGTGCCCCTACTTCAGCATGCAGGAAATCAGAAGCTAAGGGCTAGGAGAAGGAACACCCTTAAAGCGAAAGTCTTTTCCTTATTTATTTTTGAGTTTTTCCTAATAAATAGCACAGTGAATAGGTTGTACTTTGTGGCTATTTAACTCAAACATATAACAATAGAAATGTTTACCAGTATTCAAAATGTTCAAGATGTAGTTGTCAAAATGAAAAGAAAAAGTCTTATACATGTAAAAATAAACTTTAACTCAAGACTAAATGTATTATTACTTTGAAGGAAATATAGGATACTTCAGTGAGCAATATGAAAATGTATATGACATGAAAGTATAGGTATGACCTATATAGGATTATTCATTGCCTGTGGAGGGAGAGAAGGGAGGGAGATAATCTGAATTTTAAAACATCTATAACAATACAAAAAAAATTTTTTAAAGAAAAAAGAAAAGGCACAGTAGGACTTTGGAGTGAGAGTATCTGGGTTTGGATCTTGGTTCTGCTTCCAATGTGACCATGGTGAGTCATTTAACATTTTAGGTCTCAGTTTCTCATCAGTCAAATGGGACAGTTGGATTAGATTTCCTCTAATGTCTAGTCCAGCTAGATCCTTTAATATTATAAATTTGATTCACCTAACATTTTTAGTACCATCTGCAATCTGGATGCTAAAGAAGCCACAGAAATACAAAGATAAAAATGAAATAGCCCCTCTCTGTGCTTAAGTACTTTCTTAGGAAGATACATGGGCTCCGATAAGTAATTAGGGTATGTTTATGTATATGTATATACATTCAAATATACTCCCTCTCTATTTACACATTACATACATACGTATCTATATGTGGGCACCTGGGTTCATATATTTGGGTATATATACACACACATAAATATACATAAACAGATAGTAATTTTGGGAAAGAAAAGATTCATCAGAATTAAATGAATGAGAAGGTACTGTATAGATATGCGGCTCCTGAACCTCTCAGGTGGTTGGGAGAGAGTATTGATAAGCTCAGGAAAAGGGAGAGTATTGCTACAGTGATACTGAAGGAGCAGAACCCTGGGAAAGCCAACTTGGCAAGGTGAGAATAGAATCCAAGGAAAGGTGACCTGGCTGTTACGGAATCTGAGTGAGCGTATTTGTTTTTCAACTTGTATGAATGTTTGTATATGTAGATGATGATGATGATGATGATTATGGAAACTCAATATTGATGGTGTTTATAGATAATAGTGAACCAACAAAGTGAGAAATGAAAATCTAAACATTTGTTTTGACTGTGCAAAAGTAGAACTGATTACAGTCATTTATGTGAACTGTTTACCATTCATGCTTAATTACCATTCATCAAATTTGGGTTTGTGGTTCATTAAATATATGTCAGATTAACTTTGTTGTAACTTGTATTTGATTACAACAGTAAACTATACAGGCGTGTTCAGTCTTCATAATTGTTGCTCCTCTAATAAAACTTATAATTTAAAAAAGAAGGAATAGTAGATAGAAGAAAAGTACAAATACATAACTCACATTTAGAAACTTCTTATCACTTTTATGAGAATGTAAGCTCCTTAAGGGCATGGAATATATGTATCACTTTTATCTCTGTATCTACAACCCTTAGAACAGAACTTTGCAAAGAGCAGATACTTAATCAATTCTTTTCAATTGATTTATTGTTTAAGATAACTTATTTTTTAAAATAAGGCAGGTGGCAAGTATTATCATCTTTATTTTGCAGAGGATAAAACAGAGAGGGAAGGTCATGTACCATAGCTATTGGGTGTTAGAGATGGAACTGAATGCCATTCCTCCTAATTCAACATAAATCAGCTTTATAATATAACATATTATAATATGCAATATAATAAGATTTATTAACTGCCCTCAAATACCTTACAAGCTACCAGAGGAACAAAGATGTTGACTGATAACTATGCTCATATGTGAAATTTGGTACTTATCCCAGAACAACACTATCCCTCTGCATATTCCTTTTCTTGTCCCCTCCCTCCTGTATCTCATGCTGCCTTCCAAGCCCATATTCAGAAGGATCATACCTGAATTCTTCCACTTGTCTTGTTAACCTTGATTCTTCGTTTTGTAGCAATAATTCTTATTTTACTTGCTCTCAACTGACATGTGCTCATATGTTAAATAGATGTACAAATTCACATATGAATATTTTTAGATTCCAAAAGGAAGTTGTGAACCTTTACATGCAGGCGTTGTCCTCTCTAGCTTCTTAATATTTCCCTGTAGCACTACAAAGTAGAACCAGAACCATCACAGAATTTAGAGCTAGAAGGAAACTTAAGCATCCTCCAGTCTAAACCCCTCATGATATAGATGAAGAAATTGATACCCAAAGAGGTGTTATTACTTTCCAAGATTACAGAACATTTTTTTTACACAACTAGTTGGTGACAGATCTGGACATAAGATTCTAATACAAGTTGATCCAACAAACATTTATCAATAATAGCAAAAATAAGAACATACTTTGATTTTATAAAATGGGGTCACATTTTCATGGATCTATTATGGTTCTCAAAGACATTATAGATCAGTTCCTTATTTTAAAGATTAAGAAGCTGAAGCCTACAAAAATGAAGTGATTTGTTTTAAGTCACACAGGGAGGAAGTAAACACAAATGTAATTTGAACATATATTTTTCTGATTCTAGAGACAGTATTCTTTCTAGTTCGTGAAGAAGTTGGTGTGTGAGACATTGTCCGAATATAAGAATGAGTATTTAAGCACATACTATGTACTAGGTCCTGTGCTATGTAATACTTAGAGGCTAAAAATCTTTTCTTCTAGCAGCAAAAAGAAGAAAAGAAAAAAAATTAATTAGCATTTTACTCTGCATTTGTTTGATATATTATACATTATGTCTTAATTTATAGAATACATTAAAGTTGAGGAAAAAAGAAGTTTACATGTATAGATTCATACTTGTTCTAGAAAAGTAGAGTTAGTGTTATTCTAATTTGTAAATAGAGAAATAATTTCAGACCAAATTAGTTACAAAGTATCTCACAGTTAGGATGGGAAGGACAAGGGAAACACAAAGGGAATAAGCATTTGTATGATGCCTCCTATATTCTGGGAATTGTGCTAAGTGCTTTAAAATATTATCACACTAGATCATCACAACTCTGAAAAGTAGGTACTGAGGCAAAATGAGGTTAAGTGAGTTGATCAGGGACACACAGGTAGTAAGAATCTGAGTTTACATTTGAACTAAAGTCTTCCTGACTCTAACCCCAAAGCTTGGTTCACTAGCTGTGAATGCCTGGATGTAATGGTACTCAGACACAAACCCGATTCATTTCAATTGATAAGTCCAAAGCTCCTTCCTTCTACTAGATCAGGCATTCATCCACAAGGATAATAGCCTTCCTAATAGTGTTTTGAGAAAATTTGTCATTGAAACAAGAATTTGGCTTGGGGATTGAGTGAGATGGTCTCTTTGACTTGAGCATGGGGCCCAATAGGGACCACTCAGAGAACACAGTGATTATACACAACAAAGAGAATATTCTAATGACTTTTAATCAGTGGCATAGATCATGTGAGAGATGGCTTCAAAGGAAACCAGAAAGGCAGCCTCTGCTAAACTCCTTACAGAGTAATTTTTATGGCTAAGGCCAAAGACCCCACATGGTCATTCATGATGCTATTTTACCATACAAAGGACTATGAGATCAAGCCATCTGTGTTTGGTACAAATTAAGTCAGGGCAACAGAGAAGGTAAAAAGTAGGAGGTGGTTGGGAAGGATCATCCATACACAGATCAACTTTTGCAGATGAGAGCACTACTGAATTTGAATAGTGAATGCTATAGGTGGTTACCAAAGCAGTCTGGAAGAAACTAGAAGGAAGAGAATAAGCATTCATATAATGGGTTAAAGTGCCAGACACAAGACAAAGCACTCTTTGCAAATATTCTCATTTGACCCTGACAACAGCTCTGCTGAGATAGGATCTGTGATTATCTCCATTTTACAGTTGGGTAAACTAAAGCCAAGGAGGCAAATAGGTTGCTCATTGGATAGTGTTGGAACTCGGGAAGACTTGAGTTTGAATCAGACACTTTTTAGCTGTATGAATCTGTTTGCTTTAATCTACTGAAGATGGAAATGGAAAACCACTCAGAGAAAACCCAAAATTATGGATCTCCCACATCTGCAAAGAGATACACTGGTCCCCCCTCTCAGTATGTGTGGTTACACTAAGAACTAACTTTTAATAGGACAGTACTGGGAATTTAACTATAGAATTATCTCTGATAGTAGAGACAGCTTTCTCCTTAGTTCTTATATGCAGACACAATGTAATATCTCTGAGGGGTTGAAATAGGTATATATATAGAGAGAGAGATAGTTATATGACATAGCTAGAGTTATGTCTATCTTTTTGTCTATCTCAATTTGTTGGAGATAATAATATATTGTCTGCATGTAAGATCTCTATATATGTATATGAATATGTGGGTACATATACACATGCATAGGCATAAAGGCATATGTGTATATATATTTACTAAAAAGTAAATATATATTCACCCATATATAACAAATATATATTCAGCAGTGTATATATACACACATGTGTATATGCATATATATGTGTATACATATATATATACATACATACATATATATATATGTATCATATCTCCAACTCACTTATCCCATAGTGATTAAATAAAATTTCAGGTTCATCCTAATAATAGGAGGAAGTATTGAATGTATAAATTACTGTGGTCTCCTGGCAAAATATAGTTACATTCCCATCTTTTACTAGTTAAGGAATCAAAGGCACACAGCTTAACCTCTCAAAGTGCCATTAACTCAGTAATATGCCTAGTCTTCCTAGTCAACAAAAATAACTATCCCAAATTCCAAGTACTTTGCTTTATTTAAGAGCCATGACTCTCCCTCTACTGTTCTTTTAAGGTATAGTGAATCTATTTGACTTTTTATGCAATCATTTGTTCCTTTTTTCCCCCTTTCAATCTTCATTTTTAAACTTCCACTAAAACCAGAAAACAGAGAGAGAAAACACAGGTTTTTTGGCTAGAAGATGGAGGGAGGATAAAATCAAAATGATCCTCCATTATCAAAGTCAAATATAAGGAAGGAAGGTAATTCAATAAAAGATAAATATCATAGCAAAGCCAAATCATGTTATTTTGAGGAGGGAGCAAAAGATTTCATTATAGGTATATGGAGAGTGATTAGAAAGCCTGACAGAATTACCTAGGGGCATTGCTAGATTAAAAGGCTTAGAAATAATAACAGAGTTAAAAGAGACATCATTCAAACTCAGGTCTCTCTGACTCCATAGCCAATCTATAATTACCATGCTGCTAATCAAACTTTAGTTTATAATCTAATTTATCTCTGTGGAATATCTCTTTCCTTAATGATGAGACGGTACAGAACAGTGTAAAAACTAACTAATTGCTCTCACCTGAAACAAGCAAATTACCTATAGAGAGCACTTTTTATTAAGAATGATGTTCATGCCTCACATTTCTAAAGAATTTTATGAAAGAACTTTCACATACATTGTCATTTGACCCTCAATTTTATGAGAAAAAATTTTGAGATAGATAAAAATTTAAAAAAAAGGCAGCAGAAAAAGACAGAGACAGAGACGGAGACAGGGACAGAAACAGAGACAGAAAGAAACAGAGTTGATCACTTACTTTGTGATAACTATTGAGATGAAAATAGTACCAAAGACACATACTTCCCTCAAGGAACTTAAATTCCAATGAGGAGACAAAATATAAAGGGAGACAGGGCAAGTCTGTTGCTGTAGAAGTCTGGAGAGTGAGGAAAGGTTTGGAGCCAGGAATGAAGTATCACCTTTGTACCTGGAGAGATGGTGGTCCAAATCAGGGATTCACCAGAAGAAAAAGAATATTTTCCCATTTTAAAAGAGAGAAAGCTAAGGTTTAGAGGAGTCAAATGTATTATGCAAGGACACTAAGTGGCTGAAAGTCTGCAAGAATTAATGACTGTTAAATGTGATATGTCCCCTTGTCATTGTGCATCATGCAAATCTATGATGTACAAACTACCAAATGAGGGGGAGGATGGAGAAAAATAAAAAAGCAGTCAAGCAAAACTAAACAATTTTAAGGGAATTAAACTATGTCTAGCTATTTCTACCAAATATGAATCACATTTTGAAAGATACATCATTTGTGTTTTGGTTTCTAGTTGATTAGAAACACATGTTGTTCCTTTTTCCTTTTTCTCCCCCTGTGTAACCCTTGACTTTACTACACAAAAATGTGTTCTTTCCATGTGCAACTCAATAAAATTTTGGTACTGTGTTCTTTTATATTCAATTTTTTTCAAGATTTGAGTGAGAATCCATGTTTGACCACATCATAGTCAGGCAAAACCATTGATATAATTATGCAATAAATGGGAGAATGGCTGAACGGATTGTAATATATGATGGTGATGGGATGTTCTTGTCCTATAAGAAATGATGAACAGGATGATTTCAAAAAAGCTTAAAGACCAATGTGAACTGATGCAAAAAAAGTAATCAGAAACAAGAGATCATTATACATAGTAACTATAAAATTGTGGAATGATCAAATGTGATAGACTTTACTATTAACTACAATAACGTGATCCAGGACAATTCTGAGGACGTATGAAAAGGAATTCTATCTACCTCCAAAGAAAGAACTGTTGGAGTAGAAATGCAGATGAAAATATATGATTTTTCACTTGTTTATTTGGGAATGTGTTTTGTGGTTTGGTTTCTATAAGATTATTTACTTACAAAAATGAATAATATGGAAATATGCTTTGTGTGATAATACATGTATAAACTAGATTGAAAAATTAAAAATAAAAAAAGGAATAGGAAAAAAATTGTGCAATAAATGGATGCGAGTAAAGTAGCTAAAACTGGGGTGGGGGAAGAGAATTGCAATCATATATCAAGTACAGCATTCTGGAATTTCTTTCTCCTGGGGATCACTAGGATATTTCTCTTTCTGTCATCCTTTCCCTAGAAATGGGAAGTGCCTTTCATGTAAGTTCAGCCTAGCTTCATCCACCCTTTAAATGACCAATATATACTGTCTCTGTCTCCTTTTGCTGCCTTTTGTTGAAGGTCAGTCAAGAAAGAATCAACAATTTAGTGCTAGGAGGAACTTTAGAAGCCACCCAGTCTCCTAATTTTAAATGAAAACTCTGAGGTCCAGAAAGAAGATGCAGCAATGAAGGGCTGTTCCTCCTGTATGCTCCTGACTCCTTAGCTCAAATAGCCTGATACTGGTCCTATTATACAGCTGCTATTGCATTGCAAAGAAAATCTCTAGTGGTCTAAATTCTTTCTGCTTTGACCTTTCAAACATTTGTCCCTATTTAGGATGGAGGCTTCTGATTTTATTCTACTTGTGACTTTTATTTGCTCAAGTATTTTCATGATGGTCTCAAATTAACTCTGCACAAATCTGTCTTATCTTTAATAACTTATTTTCAATTAACAATAGAAGCTGAAGCATGAAAGACCCATAAACACCCTTCTTTTATATCGAGATGATCTTTTAAGATTACAATCTCAGATGTGCCAAAAAGTCTTTAGATGAACCAGCTTTACGAAAGGCACTCCTTCTGCTTTTCTTTCAAAGGTTAATAGGTGTCACAAGTGTTGTTATAAGAATCACTTTCTTTAGAATATTGCAGTGATTCAACTTGCTCTCTCAAAGACTGATTTTTTTTATTTCTCAGTATACTTTGCACATCAAAGGTTTAGATTATTAAAATTAAAAATTAAAGTAAATGAAATAGTAATAATTCTAAGAATACATCAGTTTTAAAGATGCTCAATAACCTGTCAAGGAAAACTAGGTCTTGAGGATATGCAAATCAACTCAATAAGAAAAATACAGAAATATGATTTAAAAAAGGAACATTTGGAATTTAAAAAAAGCAATTTGATAAACATTTTTCTTGATAATATAGGTGAGTTTGTAGTTATCCTAGTCACAGGTTGATTTCTGTATTATACACACATACACACATTTATCACACTCATTCATTCATTCATTCATTCATTTAACCATGCTTTTCAAATGTGTCAGATTATATGTCTCTAGAGCAGGAGTTCTTAACTCAAGATTTTAAAAATATTTTGATAACTGTATTAAAATATCATTGGTTTCCTTCATAATCTTATATTACATTTTATATATTTCAAAACATTTTTCTGAGAAAGTTCAACCAGCCTACCAGTGGTTAACCATGACACCAAAAAAGAGGAGGAATCCCCAATATAGAGTATTATATTTATTTCTGGATGCCATACTTTAAGAGATATTTTCTCAAATTATATTGCTACAAGAGGAGAACTAGAATAAGGAAAAGGCTTAAACTCATGTCACATTAGGAAATTAACATTGAGAATCTTTATCTCCTAGAGAATATTAATTAACTTTAGTGGGTTACATGATTTTTATATTTAAATATTTGAGGAGTAGAAGAGAGATTAAACTTATTTATCAGAAAATAGATCAAGTACCAGTGGATGGGTGTTATAAGGAAGCAGATCTGTTAAGAAGTATTTTCAAACAATTAGATAATCCTATCATTGAAAGGAGGGTATGTATGTGCACACACTTGTGTGAAAAAAAAAAAAGAGACTTGTATTACTAAAGTATTTATGAAAAGAATTCCTGAAAGGTTATGAAGCAATTCTACCATTGGTAGTTCTAAATTGTCATTTTAGTACATGTACTTCATTTTCCAGACTAACATATGGTTATTTTTTTTAAGGAAGAGAAAGGTATTTAACTTTTCTTTTTTCACTAGATTTGTACATTTTTTTCTGGGGACTCCAGGTATAAGGAATTTAATGCAAGAATTCCTATTTTAGAAGTATCAATTTATTTTCTTAATTTACCTTCTTGGTATCTTTTATTTTTATATATAACAATATAATATGTAACATAACAATACTGCCTATGCTTTGTTATAAAATTGTAATACATTTTAAATAATGTGCTTTCTCAAGAGAAACAAATCCTCATATTAACTATGCCCCCAAAACCATTCTGCTTTCTCTCATTCCTACCCTCTCCTCAAGAAGGCAAATTATATGATAATAGAGCTTATATATATTTATACATATATGTATATATTTTCATATAGTAGAAATGTGCATGTTTGTCACAATGTGAAACAAGAAACTCTGCTAATGCTAGAGATAAATTCATGAAGGAAAGTAAGTGAAGGTTATGTTTCATTCTGCATTTAGACTCTGTTCTTCTATGGTGGCTGATAGTCTTTTTTTTCAAGAGTATCTTGGAGTTCTCCTGAGTCCTTTGTAATGCAAAAGATACAAGAGAGGTTTTGCTCTTGGGGGGGGGGGGGGTGGGGGAGGCAACTGAAAACTTCTGGCAGTTCAAAGCCTTAGAATTCTGAGAGAGTTGAGTTGGTCCCTGACACTTGAAGAGAGCGGAAGGATCAACCAGAGCTCTATTTTGGCTTTCGGTTTGCTTTGGCTTTTTTTTTTTTTTTTTTGTCTTTAGACAAGTTTGTCTTTAGACAATTTCTACCTAGCTAATTTCTCTGGACTTCTCCCTGACCTTCTCCATATTATTTCCCTGTTTCCCTGCCTGTTTTCTGGGGCTCTGGGAGGCAGGGTGGCTTTGGGGCTTTTAGGGAAAAGACTTTGTGGGTTTAGTTTTCCAAAATAGGCAAGTAGGACATCCTTGATTTCAAACTATCCCTTTAGTATACCCTCTACCTTAAAAGCATCCAAATCTTCCTCAGCTGAGAGAGCAGGTTCTCTCTCAGTCTAACCCATTCCTGTTACTCTCCCCATCTTGAGTTTCTCCTTGAGTTGTCAGAAACCCCAATCCCCTCTCTCCTTCCAGACCACCTTGAAACATTAATAAACCCTTGGTTACCTAATTAGACCCTCTGGAGAATCTTTATGTTGAAGAAACTAGACAAAGGTGAAAGGGAGGAATAATTCTCTTTTATTCCTTGAGGGAAACTGGAGGCATCCATCTTGGGAGGAAGTAGTTGCCCAATGCTTCCTCCTGATTCCCTTCAATTTCAATGACAGGGAGGAGCCTTGTGTTTCCTCCTTTGAGGACTTGAGAAACTGACAAGAAAGCCCTCAAGTCAGATTCAAACCACTTCTGACTGGCCCAATTCCTTTTGTCTGTAGAAGTACCTTTCCTGCCTCAAAGGGTTCATCCTATTTCCCCTCAGTGTCCTTTGTCTCTAGCCTGGGTGTCTAGTCTGTGTCAGCTGCCTCTCCTGAATACATCACCTGTACCCTTACCATCCAAATACCACCTTGTCCATTCCTCTCTAAACCCAGTCATCCTTTCATTCCTCTCCTATTACCTCAATCACCTTTTACCTCTCTGTCACTCATCAAGGGAAGGAAATCACCCCTGAACGTTAGTGTACCCCCCTTTTTATCCATAACACCTTTAATTAAAATTAAATATGGTTGTACCTTTTTGCTATAACAACCAAAATATAAGACAACCAACTGCAAATGATTTTATTATCAACAAGACTTTTTAATTTTAATATCTTACAGTTGGAAAGGACCTTAAAGATCTATTTCTTCAACTTCTAAATTAATCAGGAGTGACTTGTTGAAGCTTAAATCAGGTTGGGCTCCTCCTTGTCCCATGAATACCATATGATTTGGGTTCTATATTTCTTTCCTCATGTTCTTTTCCTCTGCTTAAATTGACTTCCTTATTCCTATCCACCTATTTTCTTCCTAACCATCCTTCTAAGAGAAGTCCAAGCATCCCCACATCCTGCACAAATTCTTCCCTGACCACCTCAACCTTCATTGATCTGATCTTCTCTGAATGATACAGTTATAGTTTATAATGTCACAAGTTAACCATTGATCATCCCCCAAATGTTCCATTTACTACAATGGATCTATGATCTCATTAATATGGGCATTCGTTCCAACAATGTTAAGCATAATTCATACATGTTGATCTATGCTGACCACCAAATGAAGTTGTTGTTGTTGTTGTTGTTGTTGTTTTTCCTTTGCAGTCAGTGCAAATCATGCAGACTACTACTAAAACATGAAAGTATTACACTTTTCACTCATGGAGGGACACTGATGAAATTATGGATCTTTATAACACAATTATATATATATATATATATATATATATATATATATATACGCCAAAGCAATTTGCCTATTTTATATAGACATACATCTTGTACATGTCCTGGAAAAGACAGTATAAATTCTCCAAAAGCACTTAGTGCCTGAAAATGCACCCACAGCCCAGGATAACGGGATAAGGAACAGATCTGTGATTTCATTGGTACAGGGAACTCTGGGTGAGGCAATTCACTCCATCAATGCATCTTGGCTCTTTCTCAGTAACTTTTAGTCTTAGAGTTTCCTAGAGCAGAGAGAGGTTAATTGACTTGATCAGAGTCACAGAGGCAGAAGACATGAACCAGATCTTGTCAGGCCAGTTGCTTCTCTATCTACTCATGATACAATGCTTTCTGGAAGATGAGATAAGAATATAGGTCTTTTCTCCATTACACTGGGAAAGCTCTACAAGATCCAATTTCTAAGTTATCTCCAGGGGAACATATCTTAAAACATTTATTTTACCAAAAAACTCCCATAAAATAAAACTTCAGTAGCATTCATCTGGGCAAATTGCCTCAGGGATAAAGAGTAGTAAATTAAAACATTTAATTGAAATGCATGAGATAACTGAAAAAGAGGAGAAACTGTTCTTCCTGTTTAGAAGTTCAATCAAAGAAGAATCCCCTCCTCACAATGTCACATTTTGGGGTTTACCAGAGAGGTATATGAATGTGAAAAGGTTGATAGTCATACTTCCTAATTCAGACTCAACTATTTTTGAATTTATGAGAAATTTGATAGAATTCCCCTGAGGATTACCTTTTTTTCAAGTAGATGGCATGTTACTTATCACTATCTTTAAGGAAAAGATTCACCAAGCAAATGAATAATGCAAAACTCTTGGGGGTAGTTGGGAGGGGGAATGTGTAACTTTAAGCAGATTAGAAGCAATCATTTGTATTCACTCTTCATGTGCTAATTACAAAAATGTTATCTATTCCTTAAAGCAGGGCCCCAGAAACTCTCTTCAGGACAGTCCAATTATATATAGTCAGAGATAATGTATGTATTTTTTAAATATTATAATGGAGGATTTTTTTAAAATTTTCTGTCCCTTTTTTGACTCCTCTTTCTAGGTCATCTCCTTTTAACTGTTATTCTTTCTTCCCTCTGGTCATTTTCTCCTTTGGTTACCAGGCTTTTATGACTTCAATTAATATTCTTATCCCTTTGAATGATTCCAAAGTGGATTTCTCTAAGACCTACCACTCTAGTTCCAACTATTTGCGGAAAATATGTCTTCCTGGATTCCCTTTTTAAAAAATTAGTGTAAATATTTAAATTTGAAGTTATCTTTCCCTCTGAAGAATTTTTTTCTACCTAGGCAGCTACGTGGTACAAGGGATAAATCATTGGACCCAGATGCAGGTTAGGAAGACTTGAGTTCAAATTCACCTTTAGACAATACTGGTGGGTCTGGCCAGATTCCAAATTAACCTCTAGACATTTAAAACCTATGTGTCCCTGTTCATATTGGTTAACCTCTACCTGCCTTAATTTCCTCAGCTATAAAATGGAGATGATGATAGTGTCTAGTTCTCAGAGTTGGAAGGATTAAATAAGATAATATTTTTAAAGTGCTTTACACAGTGCCTTTAAGATAGTAAGTGTTTGATAAATGCTTGCTTCCCTTCCTTCCATATATATAAAATGAGGATAATAAAAGCCCCTTCTTTCTTCCCAGGACAGTTGTAGAAATTAAATGAAGTCATATTTGTAAACTATTTTGCATAGTGCTATACAAATGCCAGCTATAATTTTACTACTTTATTTCTCTTGATGCCACCATAATCTCAAATATTTATATCCTATTAATTCTACCTCTGGAATATGGCTATCACTGATATTTATAGAGTTCTTTAAAGTTTCCAAATGTTATATATATTATATATATATATGCTGCATACATATACACATATGTCTGTGTATATCATTTGATCTTCGTAATAGTCCTGCCTAAACAAGCAGTAGCATGTGATTGCGATGAACTAATGCTACTATACTTTAAAAACACGGAAAGACCTACATGAAATTATGAAGAAAATGAGTAAAAGCAAGAGAAAATTATATTACAGCAACATATATATATATATATATATATATATATATATATATATATATACACTTTTTTTTTAATCCTAACTTCTGTCTTGGAGCCAAGGCAGAAGAGTGGTAAGGGCTAGGCAATGGGACTTGCCCAGGGTCACACAACTAGGAAGTTTCTGAGGCCAGATTTGAACCTAGGACCTCCTGTCTCTAGGTCTGGCTCTCAATCCACTGAGCCACCCACCTGCACCTAACTCAAATATTTTTTGTAGAATAATTTGTGGATGCCCCTCTCCAGAGAAAGAACTGAGAAATAGAAATGAGTAAGACATTTTACATAAATATATATCTATATATATATACATATATATAGATATAGATATAGATAGATAGATAGATATACACATACACACATACTCACACATATATTAATTAAACAATGCCTTCTTTATTACAAGGAAAGAGGGCCATACCTAGGAATGTTAATGAAACAAACAAAAAACAACAGCATACAGCTATTTTTTTGCAGATTTATTTTTTAATGATTTTTTTACATTAAAAATTATTATTTTTTTCACAGATTTAAATTTGTCTTCCTGATTCTTGTCAGATCTACTATTGGGTCTTACAGATAATCTTTTCTACTTTTATTTAATTTCTCCCTTTTGCCATTAATGAGTACAAGGATTGGAGGTGGATTAAAAGATAGGAAGTATATCCTTCATAACTGTGACAAATCCCCTTGTTGAGTATTTCTTTTTGTTTTGTTTTGTTTTATGCCATTTCCTACAGATCTTGTAGGGGAAATTCCTGTTGAGTACAATTAGTTTGTACTCAATGACTACTGAAGTCCCCTCCAGTTCTGAGGCCACATGATTCTCTGATTCTAAAGGCAAGTAAAGATCAACAGCAATTGGTGATTTGGAAATATGAATCCTATATATACTTTGTACTTGATAGAAATTTGTGATTTTCTTTATTATATAATAGTAAATGCCAAATGTAGATACTATGTTTTGATTAATGAAAAGTATGTGTTGGAAGAGTCAAAAAAAATCACACAGACTGTGAATGTTATTTTCTCTCCCCTTATATTTTTTGTAAAGGGCTGATTCCTGAATGCTTCTTTCACTAGGGTCTCCTGGTAAAAGCTCCAACACTATTCACATCCTATGGCCTGAGTCCCACATTTCCACAGTATGGGGGGAATTGATTCAAATTTCCAAGCAAGACAAATGACATCACAATGTTGGCTGATACCCCAAACCCCATAAAACCACTGGGGGAGTTGATACAAAAAGGGTTGAGGATAAAGAAGGGAGATTCACTGGCTTATCCTGAGAAGTGCATGGAAAAAGAGGTATATGAGCGACAGACTTTCCCTCTGGGCCTGACCTGGCCATATTGTGGGCTGTGAGCTGCCCATGATCTGAAAGAGATTGTTTTGGCTGGAACAGAAGATGCACAGGTGGCCTAGGCAGCTGCACATTATTTAGTGTTTGCTGGCTCTATAAAAGCTCCAGGAATTTTATTTTTATAGTCTGCACAGTGGGAAGGAGGAATAGGAAGCACTAGAGGCCTGGCTGATGTTATTTCTCCCTTGGATTCACATTTTTCTTTCATGCTGGCACTCAGGACTAGTAATAGGCAGTTAAGAAGTTTTTTCCATTCGCTGGAAAGTTTCCCAGCAACACATGAGCTGAGCAGGGAAGCATGCTTTTTACACTTATTACTGATCTTTCCAAGCTTTCTGAAACAGGACTACCCAGGGAGACTCTGACCAACTTGCCTTTGTTATTTTATCTTCTTCTTCCCACATGTAGAATCAAGTCCATTTTTCTTATTCTCTCTGTGATTTCGAGCACAGGAGAGCAAGCTTCCACAAAACAGGACAAATTAAATAAGTCTTTTCTTGCTTCCTCCGGAGAAATCTAATAGTTTCCAATGTCCGTGTCACCCTCAGGTTCCTTTTCTAAGTTCCTTTCATGATGATAACTATCACTGGTGGTGGCAGGGTCAAAACTTGCCACCTTCTTCTCTTTAATCTTTTTACATAAAGTTTTAGACCCCAAAACTTAGAGAACCAAAGAAAACTCAGAATATACAGAGAAAAAAATAGAATCAACATTAATTGAAGTGCTGCAAAGGAAGACCTAGCACTGTCTCTTAGCCATAGTACCCAGCTAATATTTTGCTGAATTCAAAACAGAATCTGAGAGACATTTGGAAATGGAATGTGTTTAGTCTGGAATTAGAGAAACTTTTGAAAAATTAATGTTAAATTTATACTAACTAATAGCATTCCCATTTATATAGAAATCAAACAACAAGAAATCTTTTTTTTTTATCTTGATTCTTTTTGTTGTCATTGCTTTATTTCTTTTGTTTATTTTTGAAATGTACATCTCATATAATTGCGATTTTTTGAGAACAGGAGAAATGCCAAGTAAACAAGCTCAGTTTACTTTTCCAGATTAAGCGCTTAAATCATTAGAGATTTGGAGCAAATTCTATTCAGCTTAGTAATATTTAGTTCTATCTGACATTCATAATTAGGACCCAAAGACATTAAAAGACTTCAGATAGTGATACACAGCATCATAGAATATCAGATTTTAAAGAGATCCTGGTGGTCATCTCTTCATATCTCCCACCTGAGGGGAATTTTCCTGATAGTCTCTCTTTGATTACCTTTAATTAAAGGAAATTTCTAACTTTATAAGGACTCAATTTTACCATGTCTTCCTGAACTTCCATTTCCAAATGAGGGAGATTAAATATAAAATTAAAATTAAAGGATACCAAGTTAATTTGTAATTAGCAGAATTTTGGTTAAGCAAGAAAAAAATATCTTGCTTATGAATATTGACTATGTAGTATAAAGGAAGATCATAGATTTTCTGAGGCATCCAAAAATGTACACCTCTGTTGCTCTAATCAAAATAGCTATTGTTCCATGGCAAGATGTGATCTCTTAACAATGGGAGTCTTCATCCTTGGAATGTTTCTCTCTTACTTCCCTGCATCAATCCATACTTCAAGAAATTTGGATAAAGAAGTATGAATTATTCCTAGACTAGTTCTTATTGATTCCTCACATTTCTGGACCTCCTATATTAATCATAATTTAGTCCTTACTGTCATTACTGAGTATGGATCCTGACTCAGTCACTTAAGTAGCAGCATAACCTTGGCCACCTTACTCAACCTCTGCCTGTCCCAATTTACATTTATCTAAAATCAGTGATAACATCTAACTCCAAGGACTGCAATAAGGATAAAATCAGTTAACATTTGTAAAGTGTTGTGCAAACTTTAAAGCACTTTATGTCATTATTTTTATTACTATTAATTTGCTCAATTTGAATTCTGATTGAAGGGAAGAAAGATTTTTTTTTTCTATCTAGCTCAACACCAACTGATCTATGAAATCTTCCCTCATTTCTTAGTTCATAGCTTTGTCTTCCTCTTATTGAAAGGGTTTTGCAATAGAGATTTTGTTTTACTTATTTCCCCCAACACCTTACCTTGGAACATATTTTATAGCATGACTAAATAAGAGTTTTAAACTACATGGCACAACACAGAGCTGTGCATAGTAGCTGCCAATTAATACATTTTTCTAGATTTTTGAAGTTCTACTCTATTTGAATACAAGGATGAAAAAAATATAGATCCCTGTTACCTTGAAGGGTGTTGGAGAAATTAATTCATTCAGATACAGGAATAATATTCCTATCTAAACATAAGTATTAGAGAAACCACAGACATTCAAATAAGCTCTGGACCCCAAAGTAGCTAAGAAATAGTTTTACAAATAAAAAAAAATCCCTCCACTCACCAGAAAAACATCTAAGGAAAAAAAAAATTTTTAAACCATATCACAGTGTGAGAGATCATTTCCCCACATTAAGAAAACAGGAAAGGAATGTTCTTGTTGAATGGTTGTGTCAATCTGCAAAACATACTGTCTCTTCTATTACACCATAAATTCCTTTGCCTTTCTTTATATCCACAACATTAAGCAATATGCACTAATAAATGTTTATTGCTTGATTGACTGGCCAATTATCAGGGCTCTAGAGACCTAAGAGTCTATTACTGATTTGCTGTGTGACTATGAAGAAATGTATTATCTTCCCTATGCTTTGGGTTCTTTGTCTTTTAACAGTGATCATGATCCCTCCCATAGCAAGTGACTTATTTTGAAGATTAACATATGTGTATATACATACATAGAGAGAGACATTAAATCACTTTTGAAAATCAAAATTACTGTATACATATAACTTTATTTTTTATTTTTTTTATAAAATTTATAAAACTTATAAAAATATAACCATAAGTATTATTAACTCAATTCATAAGCAATTGGATATGTGCCAGCTGCACACTATTTACATTAACGATCAATGATCTGAGCTTCTTACAGTAGAATCCAAAGCTCAGAATCCTCCTACCTATTACTTTGAAACATCTAATCTTCCCCATAATTAATAATAATAATTGAGTATCTTATTGTCTGAAATAGATTTATCTCTATTGAGCAACAGCATTCACTAATGAGTGACCCAAGGAAGTAGATAATTATAGACAGCCTTCTTCTTTGCCACTCTCTCAAGAACACTGAGCACTAAAAAATTAAAAATCATCCAAAAGTGTGCCATCAGTAGGCCTTCAAGCCAGACCACCAGAATTATTCCAAAACCTCGCACTTAGAACACATGATCCTTGAGAGCAATTCTATTTTTTCTTTCACCTTTGTCTTTCTGTACCCAAGAATTAACACAGTTTCCTTTTCTGTAGTAAATACTTAATAAATGCTTTCTGATTGATTTTGAATCTATGAGCTTAACCTTTCTAGGCCACAGTTTCCTCATTTCAGAAACAGGTATATTAAAGCTACCTTGCAACATTAAGGAAAGGCTTGTGAGAAAATGGATGCAGAGCACTTCGTGCACATTAAAGTGCAAAGGCCAGCTATCATGTTCACTAAAATAAAAATCTTTATGTTTATAGATATAGGATATTTAAAAAAGATTGATGGAATGTGGAATAGCCCAAGAATCACTGAATATAAGAGCGGAATGTGACTTCAGGGACAAAGACCAAAGGCTCATTCCACAGCAACCCCCATCAGTGGTCACCCAAGCTATTTTGAAGATTTTCCATGTTGATAAACATACTTCAGTTCATTTTTCTTTTGAATTGCTCTTATTGGTAATCAACGAGCATTTTCCCCTCTTTTGTGCCAAAATCATGACAAGAACTGTCTTTTTTTTTTTTTTTTTTTTTTTTTTTTTTTTTGTCTTATAAATAAAGGAATTAGCTTTAGGAAGATTGAGGAAAAAGGTCTTGGGGGAGAACAGGCAGAATTTCAGCTGAAAAAAGAAGATATCTAGCAAAGTTACAGAGGCAGGAATTAATATAATGTGCAAAAAGGAGAGCAAAGTGACCTGGCTAAATTATAAGATTGACTTTAAGACTTCATATAGGCATTATTAAGTTTCATAGGGTCACAACGTAACCAGCACAATTTGCCACCCCATATTCTTCTGTCAAATAACAAAAGGGGGAGACGGAGGGAAGAGTACGAACATTTATTAAGCACCTATTACTTGACAAGCACTATATTAAGTGTTTTACATGCATTATTTCATTTGATATTCACAACAATTCTCTGAGTTAGGTGCTACAATTATCTTCATTTTATAGTTGAGGAAATTGAGAAAGCCAGAAGTTCAGAGACTTGACTATGGCAATAGAACTAGAAAGTGTCCAAGGCTACATTTGGACTGAGATCTTACTCCAGGAACAACTCTATCCACTTTGTACCACCTAATTCTTTTCCTGAAAAATGATATATTGCCTATTTTACTTTGTTTTAAGATTTTTACAATATACTTAGTGATCCTTTTTTGGTTTGTTTCTATCTTGGTTTTCTCTAAACTTGATTTTCTTTATTTTTTTCTCTCTGAAGCACATAACCCCTAACAACTCAGAGTGTTTACTGGGAATATTAAGAGGTAATGATTCAAAAGTAATATTTTTCCATATCAAGCTCTTGGCACAGTATTTGGTACATGGTAGGAAATTAATAAATATTCATTGACTGACTGACTGACCTAAACTAAGTCTTGTTTACTCTAAGGCTGACATTGGCCAATATACACTCTGCCTCTGAGAGAGTAACACATGTTAACAATATCTTCATAGATGTTTAGAATCAGAAGAAATATAGAATGTCATTTTAGAGTTGAGGAAAAGTAATTTCTCACATAGTCAACAAGTTGCTGAAAGTGACTCTTACTAAATGGTAGCTCTGCAACTAGAGATTACTTTCACATAAAAAACCTCCACTCCCTGTTGAATGGTACTTCTGTCAATTAAAAATGCTAGATTTTCTAGGAAGACAGAATATTGAAATACAATCAATTCTTCACTTTTTGAGGGAAATTATTTTCATTCTGTAAATGCATATTTTTTTTTTATTTTGCCTTTTGTCCTTTCAGTTGTTAATTTATATATACCTCCACAAAAGGGTAAAATGGAGATGCCAAAGCATGGGGATGGAGGATTGAGTGAATGGATGGAAGCTAGAGTCATTCAAGTGTTATCTGTTTTGTCTACATCTAATTATAAAAAAGTGCACTAATACAACTCAATCATGCTTAGTCCTTGGCACAGAATATAGTATGTATGATTGAAAAGGCACATGAAAGACAACACCATCCCTTTAGCCAATAATTACAGCCTCATTAATGAAGATATTGTCTTCTATGTGCCTTTGCATGATTGAATTGTATTAGTGCATTTTTTTGTAGTTAGAAGTAAACAGTGGGTACTTTATTAATAGAAGTAGAGTTGTTATCCCTCTCTAAATGGGAATACTTTATAAAAAGAGGAGCCATATAAAACAAATAAAAAATAGAGAGATACAATATGCTCTATTTGAAATTAATTTCAGGAGTGATTTCTGTTAATGCAATCATTATTTCTATCCAGAACACATGTTTATTAATAGAAGTGATAGAAAAGTCCTTGCCTATATTTTTTGATGAACAAATTAGATCACCTTTTAATTGTGTTTAACTTTTACCTCCTTAAATGGAGGAAACCTCATTGCCCTTATCATTTTCCATCTGATTGCAGTAGGAACATGAGTCATAGATTAAATAACTAATGACCCCTTTGATTGAACCCCCTAACAAATTTATTGATGCATCAATTAAGAAATATCTTAAACTTCAGCATTGGCCTTGACAAATAAATTTATTTATATGTACTTATAAGATGTGATTGGGTAATATATTGGAACATATTACACTAGTAATATTTCAGCAAAGAAACTAAATTATTATCTGATATATATGAAAAGACCACTGCTTCAGCCATTTCAGCTTCCATTGAAGTAAAACTAACTGGTTCACATGAACAGTGTACTTGTTGTTTACTTTAGAAAGTGTAATAAGGTCCTCTCAATATCATGGGACTCAAAGATTTTTGACGAGCTAATATGTGACTAAATAAAAAGTTTCCTACCTTTCTTTTCTTTTCTTTCTTCCTTTAAAAATCCTTTAAAAATCAACAAAACTTTCTATTTTTATTTAGAATCTTTTAGGGGGCATTTAAAAAAGCAAGCATACTTTGCACACACTGCAAAATTTGTCTTGCCAAGATTTAAGACAAACTAACTTTCAACCTCTCTTACTGTCTCCAATAGAAAATCTGTTCAAAGAATAAAATTATGTTGTCATTCCATAAATTTTGGGAAATTACCACTATTGATAGTTTTATTAGCCTACAATTTGGATTTGTTACATATTACAAATATTAAATATTGTACATAGTGACAGTAGATCCTATGGAATATAAGGCTAACCTTGGAGTCAAAACAATTTAAGATCAACTTTTACCACTAATGGAAGCTGGCTATGAGCAAGTCAAAGCATGTCAAGGCACCCAAGCAATATTTTAAGGCTATAAATTACACAATAATTTTTATTTGTATTTGTGGAAGGGCTTTCTACATTGGAAATTCATTATGCCAATGAAAATATAGAATTCAAAGGGCAAAAATATACAATAATGATACTAATATCTTACATGTATATAGTGCCTTATAATGTAAAAATGATTTCTACATTTCTGGTACCTCACTTAATTTTCACAGTAGTCTAATTAGGGAAATATGAAAAACATCATTATTTCCATTTCACACCTAAAAAACTTGAGCCTAATTAGAATGACCTAAATTTACCTGAATAGTAATAGAAGACCTATGTTTAGATCAGTCTTCTGACCCATAGACCAATGCTTATTCTCCCTCAACAATATAAAACTTGCCAGACTTATTGAATGTTAGAATAGATTACCAAGAAGAATTGTAGAATGTCCTTTGAAGGTCACCAAAAAACATGATTCTTACATGTCTAAAGATATCAATGTAAAGCTCTAACTGAACACAGTAGGATAAACTAAATGACCTCTTCAGTCTGTTTGAATTATACTCTTCTAAAGACAGGTTATCTGCAATTGCCTCAGTACTCTTCCAGGGAAAAATAACTAAGTTTGTTTGGATGATTCTTTCTAGAACACTTAATTTAGTTACAAATGCAATGCCAATAGGACATTTCAGTGGAGATGTGCAAAAAATTAATTCATGATATATTTATTTCATAATCATCTATTTAGAGATGATTGTTTCCATGGGAGCCAATAAGAAACCTAAGACAAAGCTATTAGAAAGAGAAAAGGAGCAGGTCACAGATTAGCTAGGGAGCCTTTAGGCATAAGAACCTTGAGATAGATGTGATTTAGTAAAGGAGATTGAGATAGAGAGGTCAGTTGGCTTGGAGAGCCTGGAAAGAATAGTATGGCAGAAAACAACATAAGGAAATATGTCCAGAAGGACACTTACTCAAACATGACAAACACGGCAGAAAGGTAGAAAGGACTGATAGGGAAAAAAGGCCATGGGATTTAGCAATTAAAAGATTACTGATAACACTTCAGAGAAGAGCTGCAATAGATTTCAAATATCAATAGGTTTCAAAGCCAGATGGTAAGGGGTTGTAAAATGAATATGTGTTAAGAAACGGAAGACAATGAGTAGACTCTTTCTAGGTATGAAATCCTTAGAGCTTTTGTATATGTTTATATAATCTATTTACTTTCTAGACTCTGAGACCCTTAAAAATAGAGAGATCTTAATCCTTTTTAAGTTTCTAGAGGTATCATGAAATCATGAGATCTTGAGTTTGTATCCTTCCTGTTTATACATGCTGTGTAAAAATGCACACATTTTTTAAACTCACCACCACTCATTGAATCAAGAAGACTAGGATTGAAATCTTACTTCAATGGGGACTCTAGATTACTTGACTTTTGCAGGCAATTCTCTAAAATGACATTACTTAGTAGATGTTCATCTGCACTGTTAGAGGGCGTTTCTTCACTAGAAGTTCCCAATGAAAAGAAAATTACAGATGTCATCCTGTCCCATTACCTGTCCCCACCTATATCCCAAGAGATCATTCACTTGGATCTGAAAGGGAATATGGAGGAAATTTAGTTCAAATATTATACAAAATAAAGAAACAGAAGCCTAGAGGGAGAGGCTAAGTACTTTGTCCAAGTTCAGACAGGAAGCAGAACCAGAATTTGACTCTAATTCCTCCTACATACAATGCTTTTCTCTTCAACTAGATGCAGATAGTGGGTGCTTAACAAATTGTTATTGAAGTAGATTTGTACATGCAATATACATTCATGATAATAAATTACAAAGCCAATAACACCTACCTGATCCCCTTCCCCCTCACCACCCTAGGGACTCTTACACCTCCATTCAATATCATTTATCTGGCATGTGATTATACTCTAAAAATGCTATGCAAGAGTACCAAACCAATATGGTTGCTGCCTTATGGGAGTGTACAGACGATAGGATACAGACATTCAGAGCTGAGTTAAAACAACAAGCCAAGACATGAACATGTAGAAATGCAGTGTTTTAGGGGTGGGAGGAAAGTGTAATTGAGTGGAAATCAGAGAATAGCTGTGGGAGTAACCCATCCAGAGTGACTGGGAAGAATCCATCAGTTCTTCTCTGATTACTCCTGGAAGGTTTTGTGGGAGATGAAATTTCAGAAACTGTCTGTAAGGCTATAGAAAAGAAAGAAATTCAGGCAGATGATGGTAATAGCTTAGTGATGGGGAGGTGGGAAGTTTGTGTGTCTGTGTAGGTTCTAAGGGGTGGGGAGGGTAAGACTTGCCTACAGAGAGATCAATGAAATAATATGTCTGAGAAAAGTCAAAGGGAGTAGCTGGGTTAACAGCCAATAAGTGAGATAGTCTGAAGCACTGTAATAGCTATGCAGAGAGACACCATTAAGTTTTATGTGTAAATGCTACAATTCATTCATTCATTTAAAAACATTTTTATTAAATCAACATTGCCTTTAGAGCATAGTATTAAGCATTGGTAAAAAATATAGGATTTTGACAAGAGATAAGTCTTGCCTTCTTGGAGCTTAGAGTCCTTATGATGCAACCTAGGTGATATTTCTTTGTGAGTTCTCTGGAACAGGAGCAGACTCTAGTATATTTGCTCTCTTTATCTTTAACTTATGAAAGGCTACTCAGAGAAGAAAGTATTCGTCTCTCACTTTATTTGTTATATTATAATGCACAAGAAGAGAAAGAGTCTTTTTCATTCCATTGTCAGAAAGAAATGAATGCTTAGGATAGATGAGCTGGAAGCCCAAAGACCCTAAACGAAGAAGTTTACATCAACTTCAAAAGGAAAAAGTGAAATTATATAAGACTGCTAGTTTGAGAAAGAACTTAAGGGAAGGGTGCTAAATGATGAAAGTATGCTCAAGGTCAAAGGAAGCTTCCGAATCTGAGATTCTTGGAATTGGATTTGACAAGCATGAGATCATTTGAGATGAACAGCTTTGAAAGCACTACTAAAAGAAGGAATTCCTAATTATTGAGTGACTAGTTGTTACTGTAATTGGAATTGTTTATTTGCTTGGACCAAACAAATGTTTTACTGATGCACAAATGAGTGGGAGGCAAAAGATTGCGACTGTATGCTATGATTCATTTTTACTTGGCGACAACTTGGAGATACAAGAGAAATGTGTTTTGCTAGTGTAATTGCAAGCAACTTAGCTTTTAATCCTAAAATAAAATTCTTTAAAAAGAAAGAGTCATGTTGGTATTTTATGGAGTAGTGTGACAGGAAAATAGTAAAGAGCTAGGAGTCATAAGACTTTGTTCTTAGTTGAAATTCAATCAATGATTAGTTGGATGATATAACAATAATAATAATCACAATAGAATTTATAAAGCACTTTAGGATTTGTAAAACATTTGGCATATGTTGTCTCATTTTATCCACACCCTCTGAGGAAAGCACTGCCTATTATTTTTCTTATTTCATTGACAAGAAAACTTAGTCTGAGAGAATCTAAGTGACTAGTCCAAGGACGCAGAGGATTGGAATTCAGGTCATCCTTACATCACGTTCAATATCATGTCACCAGCACCATCTTAACTTTATATTTTTTGAAAATATTAAAATGTAGAGAGTCTCAGAAGGGCAATATAAAATAAGTTTGGAAAAATAATCTGGAGCCATATTTGAAAGACTTGAAAATTCCAAACAGAGGAAATTGCATTTTATTTTAAAAGCAGTAAAGGGCCAATAAAATTATTGAGCAAAGGAGCAGGGTGGCCAGATTTATATCAGGGAGACCAAGAGGATTCAATTTTATAAAATGTCTTTCCTTAATATGCTGACTAGGCTAAAAGATGCATGGCCTATTGACCAACCTTCTGGCAAGTGCTTCTGCATCCTTAGGTAGAGACAGTCTTTAGGCAGCAGTCACAAACTTGTTTCTGTGTCTACATTCAAAACCTTTCCAAAATGCCTTCCATAACTGGTATTACAGTGGCATAGTCTTTGAAATTCCAGTCATTTTCATGTTCTAAAAAGGATTGGAATGGGACTGGTGTGGAGACTAAAATGAAAATAATAATAATTTCATATGTTTTATATCATTTGAAGAAAAAGGCTAGATTTTTACCCTTAATACGATTACCTTTTTGAGGAAGGTACATGTGAGCTACACATATAAAACATATTCAGAGAGAGAGAGAGACACACACACAGAAACAGAGAGACACACAGACAGAGAGGTAACTAATCTAAGAATTTCAAACCTTTGTGATTTTTCCCATCTTCAAATTGTGAGGCAGCATGATATAGTAAAAATAGAATTAAATTAGGAAGTGTGAAGATACCTGCGTTTGAATTCCATGTCTATTATTTACTAGCTATGTGACAACAGACAAACTACTCAACCTCTTCTGTAGAATCAATAACAATATCTGAGGTTCTCCTGAGATGTATTATCACATACTGCAAACCTCAACATTACAAATAAAAGCTAACATTCTTATGTTACCCTTCCAAGGTGTAAGCACCCATTTTCTCTCTTCCTGGAGCCCAGCTCTAAGCAAAAGGGCTTTTCACTTAAGAAAGATCCTTTTTAAAAGTACAGTAATTGAAGTCAGAGGACATGAGTTCAAATGAAGAAAAAAAAATTGTCAATAAGAAGTCTTTATACATACCCCTCAGACATTTGGAAAATTTTCATCTTTGCTCAAGCATTCTAGTTAAATGAATGTGAGACTTACAAGAATGTCTTCAAACTGTTCCCAATCTATGTTTCTCCTGGGTTTGGTAATAGAAAGTGCGCTAGTCTTGGACTCAGCCAATCATGCTTTGAACAAGTTTTGTCATTTACTAGTTAACTAATCTTTGACAAATATTTTCACCTCTCCTTTCTTCCTTGTCTTCTTAATACTCTCTCCTGGTTGTAGACTTCATCATTCAACCAAAATTATTATCATGAACGTTTTCACTATCTTTTATTTGCCCATATCAATGGCATTTTCTTAAACCTCATCTTTCTTGTTCATTCTGCAAACTCTCATGCTGTCAATCATCATTGTCCCCTTCATACTTTCTTTTAGCTAGGTTTTTGTAGCATTCTCCTCCTACTATCTGACTGCTCCACAATTTCTTTTCCTAGATCATATTCTTGATCATGATTTCTAGTGATGAGTGTCCCCCTAAGTATGTGTTCATACTTCTTCACTTCTCTCTCATATATTATTTTTCTTGTCAATCTTCTCAGCTCCTGAAGATTCAATTATTACCTCCATTACTTCTATGCTACTGATTCTCAAAGCTAGATATCTAGCACTTACTTCTCTTGACTTCCTGTCTCAAATCTCCAACTACTGGATATTCTAAAGATACATGAATTCAGCATATCCAAAACTGAACTTAATGGCTTTTCTTACAAGCTTCTGACTAACCATCTATTAATATTGAGGATATCTGCCTCCTTCAATTCACCCAAGTTCAAAAGCTAAGTGTCATATTGTCTTCATTCATTCTCAAACCCCTTCATATCTAATATTTTGCCAAATCCCTAACTCTCAACACCCTGCTGAAGACCTCTCATCATGTCACTCCTGGACTACTGAAGTAGATTGTTGATTGGTTTTATTGTCTCAAGTCTCTGCTCACTCCTTTTCATCTTCCACTCACCTATCAATTTTTTCTCCCTAAAGTATGTCTGCCCATGTCACTCTCCCACCCCCTCATTCAATAAATTATTATGGTCCTCTATCATCTTTAAGATGAAAATGTAAAACTTCCAGCATTCATAACCTGGCTCCATCTTCTGTTTCCAAACTTCTTGTACTTCACCCATTCCTATATTCCTGTATTTTTCAATACAGTGATATCAGCCTTTTGCCTGTTCCTCCCACAATTTATCTATCACCTCATTCAATGCATTGCCATTTCCCTCTATATCTTGAATCTTTTCCCTCCTCATTTTCACATCTTCACTTCCTTGGCTCTCTTCAAGTCTCACTTAACATCTTGTCCTCTACAAGAAACCTTTCTTTATTTCCTTTAATTTTGGCACCATCCCTATCCTGGTTATTTTCAATTTATTCTGCATATAGTTTGTTTTCCCATAGTTATTTGTACATTATCTCCCCCATCAGATTATGAGCTCTTCAATGTCGGCAATTTTCTTTTGCCTTTATTTTTATCCTCAGCTCTTTGTGCAATGCCTGATACACAGTAGCTGCTTAATCGATACTTTTTGACTCATTGACTCTTTGGACCTCTGTTTCCTATTCTGTAAAAGAGGAAGGTTGAGTGAGATGATTTCTAGTTGCCTGAGTTCTTAGTCTATGACGTTTGGAAACAAAAAAAAAAAAGCATGGCTTGAACAGATTTCTCAGAAGAAACTAGAAATTACTTGACAATAAGACACCCACACACACATGTATTTTCTCCTCAGATATTTGTAAGGTTTACATCTTTGTTCAGTCATTTTAGTCAAATGATTATGAAGCTTCCTAGAATTCTCCAAGACATTCTTACTTTGTCTTCATTTAGCATGGAATCATGGAAAAAAAAGTCCTTTTAGAATCAGATTTGAACCTTGATACTACTTCCTATACATTGTGTGACCCATTTCCCTAACCTGAGACTCAGTATCCTCATTGAGAAAACTATGATATAATTAGATGTTTTTTAACTTCTCTTTTAGCTCTAAATATTATGGCTAATAGCACCAAGGTGCAGTATTATGTCCTAGTATGTAGTTAAGAAAAATGAGATTTTTAGAGGCATCATGACTAATTTCAGTTGACAGAGATTTTTTGTGACATCTCAAAAGTCTTTTAATTCTTAGCATATTGGTCTTTTCATTATGCCACTACTGACACTGACATTTAATAGAAAAGAACTGAATTCAAAGGTTCTCAGGGCCTTGCCATCTGCCCCATTCCAGACCAATGTGGACTGTCATATGATTCCTAATGGCCTCAGAGCCTTGACATTTACCCAACTTCTACTATTTAGGGCCTCTGAGGCTGTTCTAGTACTCCAATATATCTGCTGTCTCACAGTAAGGACTGTATCACATTCTCAAGGCCTATCATATTACTTGACATACAATGAGCACTTGATAAGTGTTTGTTATCATTCATTTACATGCAGACTTATTTAGATGCTCATATTAGCCCTCAGAAGATCCAGTTTGAAGGACAATGTCACGATTACTAATTATTAGAACAATGTGTTTTGAGCAATAATATTACCTAAAGCAATGTTGGTACAATATTGCTATTAGAGCAATATCACCACAATTGTGTCTTTTTTATCCACTAGTTAAGTGATGATATATTTATGAGAAAAAAAATGGAAGGACATAATGCAAGGAAATGGAGCAATAACTAATTTTGATTTAAATAAAACATTCTTTAATTCAACAAGAGTTTATTGTGACAACTACTTTCTTACTTCTTCAGTGGGCATTGTAGAGGTTAAAAAAATTCAAAGTCTATTTGCTGAAGGAACTTACACCATTTAAAAACAAAAGACATGAATTGTTTTAAAATATCAATCATATAATGGGTTTTGATGAAATGATATTAAGACAAGGAATATTTTCGGAGGGCATGACATACAGAGATGAGGATGGGTTGGAGAATGAGTAAAGTGGTAAAGTTGAAAAGGTATTTGACCTGGTCCTTCAAGGATGGGAAAAATATAGATGAGAAGTATAGAGGTAAGATAGTTGGATGGATAACATAAGTTATAGAGAAAAAATGAAAGCCTATTTTTATTGGCCAAGCTATAATAGCAAGTTTCAGTGGGAAGTTGTGGGCATTATGATTATTTGGACAAAATGCCTAATTATGAAATATTTGAATGACAGACTGAGGAATTTGGACTTCATTTCACAAGCAATGTAGATCCAGTGAGGGTTGTCGAAGAGGCAATTTTCTTCCTTAATGACATTCCTTAATATCAATTAAGGAATCAGTTTCATATAACAATTATCTAGGTTGTGATCCTTAAATTAGAAAGGACTTCTTTCCTGACTCCTTGTTGACAACTTACCAACACAATGTTCAATAATTTCAGAACTAGTACTTTAAGGAAACCCAGTTAAAGATTGAAACCACAGATAATAACTTGAAATGCAGTGGAAGGGAAAAACTACACTACAGAAGTTATTTACGTATGTGTGGTTTGTAGTTTTGAGCAGCAAATCTGTACCAACAGAAAGGAAATTGTGACCATTTTTCCCAATTATAATTTAAATGGTATCTGATGATCTTGAATTGGGTAAGGTTACTATCCAGCTGAAATGGAGATAACATCAGTTAAAGTTGAATGACACTTATTTTTTTTTATTTTAGGAATGGAATATATTAGGATTCCTCGAGAGCCATGGGGTCAAGGCACAGCACCATTTTACATCTTTCAAATGCTGATGGAAATTTTTTTATAAAGAATGCCAGGCCAATTGCCCCAAACTTCACTCCAAAATCCAATAGAATAAAAAGATTTTGAAGTAATAATTATCTGGAATTATGCTAATTCATCATCTTTGATGTGATTTATGACATTCATAATTTAAATAAGAACTTTATATTAAATAAGATCAAATTCATGTAACTTGTTATAGCAGATTTACTACTGAATCTGCTATAGAGATAATTCATACATATGTATGATAGGGTCATAGGTGATGAATGACTGGATCTGAGGGCCATTACAGTTGTGGACAGAGAGAATCAACTTACTAAGGAGACCAGCTCTTAAAGAGAAAGAGTGAGATAAGAAGAACAGGAAAAATAAAGATCAGCATGTTTGAGAAGGACCAAGTGGAAGAAACACAGCACCATGAATGATGGCTATGATCTTCATTTATTATGAGAAAGAGAAAAGGTTTTATAGAAAGTAGAGTAAAAGCATTACATCATTCTTAGGAGTGTAACTTTCTCACAGAAAATTGTTTATGAAAAGACTTTAACAAAAACATTTCTAAGGCATTTATCCAAACTCAAGCAACTGAGGAATATTGACAATAATGTAGTGATTTACAGGAATCTAGGTAAAAAAGAAAGTCTAGGTCATTTGGTCATGACAATACAGAAGCTTCTTTGGTCAGCAAAAAAATGAACAACTCAAAGATTATTATGAAGGAAGCTTTCAAGAGATGTCATATTTTGGTCATAGCTAGACAATACTTTTAGAGCTGATGTTTTAAGATCTTGGCCCTGCTGTGAAATCACAGGCTAACTCAAAAGTATATTTTTATGGATGCTTTTCCTCAAAAGGATCTAATTTGTCTTTAGGTTTATTCATATATCCTCACATATATATGATACATGTGCATATATGTGTGTATGTGTATATACATGTATAGTATATAAGGCTTCCTAAAATTTGTAGTTTTATCATTTAATAACATCTTCTATTACATCTTAGAAATAATAGATTGATGGGGCATATACATATGGTGACATTTTTAATGTTTGATGGTATGTATCTGTGTGTGTGTGTGCACGAAAGTGTCTACATACATGCCAGAGGAAGTTAAGTGGCACGATAAATAAAGTGCTGATCTAGAATCAGGAAGATGAGTTAAAAAGTAGCTTCAGAAGTTAACTAGATAAGTGACTGGAGAAGTCACTTAACTTCTGTCTGCTTCAGTTTCTTCAAATGTAAAATGAGGAGAATAATAGAACCTATCTTACAGAGTTGTTGTCCAGCACATAGCATGGTATCTTGTAGACTGGTACATAATAGATGTTTAATAAATGCTTATTTCCTTCTATTTCCTTTATGCATGTATATATGTGCATATATATGTATGTACATTTCTAAGATGTAAAGGAATATAATGCTGCTCATTATTTCAAGCTCATGGAGTAACATACTGAGCCCTATCCTCCATTATCAACCAGAGACAGTTTTATCCATGTACATCTAAGAATTCATCACTTTAAGAGGCAAAGTCCTCTGTGAAGGGTTATATTTTATGACATTATCAGACCTTGAGATTTCTTTGAGATTAAATTCAATATCTGTTCTTGAGCAGATTTTTCTAAAGAAAGAAATGAATCAAACTTATACTTCATGATAGGCAAGGGACCCCTTAATAAGGTGAGTATAGAATTTGGAGGATACTAGTATTGAATAAATTTTTGCCCATTTCACACTTTTGATTTTAAAATTTGAGAAGAATCACTATTTTATCATCAAGCCAAAATGAAAAAATAAAATCATCTTTGACTAAATTTTCAATACTGGTATTGTGGAAAAAATTTATCTTGGGAGTCAATACAACTCTCTAATTCTGACTGGTTAAGAAAATTCATTCAAAATAAAACTACTTGCTTAATATTTTATTTGGTATTTTCAGGTTATTTCTGATGTTTAAAGTATAGCACTAAATTATAAATTTGTGCTGTATACTAAATTGGTGGCATGATAGTGAACTAAAATATCTCCCTGCTTCAGTTTCACTCCTCGCAAATCCATCCCAATACTGTACTGAATTTTCCTCAAACATAGATCTAGTTAAAGAATGATCCTGCTTAAGTAATAGTTTCAGTCCTTTCTGACTCAGCTAATTTAATTCTGGCCATAGACTGAACCCACAACTAGAGACAAATATTTTGTTAAAAAAAACTATTGAAAACAAGGGGATCCTAGTGCTTTAGAGAATAAGGATGATTCATTGCAAACTCATGTCTACTCTTAGGGAGAGGGGAGTTGTTATAGAGGAATAACTCAAAGTAAAATTTAATGTTGGTATCATTATCTTCATATATTTTCATTGCCATAGCTAACAATCTTTTCTTCCTTCACCTCACTTCAAGACCTAATCCTGTTTATACATTCTTCTTATAGAAAACACTTAGCCCAAAACATAGAATGCTAGGTTGGAGTCAGGATGATATGAGTTCAAATTTAGCCTTAAATACTTACTAGCTATATGATTCTGAACAAGTAATTTCACCTCTGCTTCAGTTTTCTCTTCTTTAAAGTGTGGATAATATTTGAACCTACTTTACAGGGTTTTTGTGAGGATTAAATAAGATATCTGCAAAGCACTTAGAATAGTGGCTTGAACATAGTAGTTACTATATAATCATCATCATCATTATCATTATTACCATTATTATCATTATCATCCTCATCTCCTGATTCTTCCTTTTTTCCCTTCCAATATACATATGATTTCATCAGTGAAACTGATGGATTATAATCAAGTCAAAAAGGGAAAAATATCATATTTAGCTGAATATTCCCAGTTGATTTTCTAAAGAACCTTCATCTTGAGAGTGAATACAATTGTCCAATTCTCACTGGCTTTCAGTTTTCTTTGGAAATGGCATCCATATGACATAGTTTTGCTATTTGTATATAACTTATTTTCATAGGGAGATGACTAGGGAGTGAAATATTAAGTGGCATACTTGTATGTACATAACTAGAATGAACCAGGGGCTGGAATCGAACTTCTGATTATGAGACTGACAGTCTAGCCACCATTCCCCACTAAGCACTGCATCCCTTTAAGTCTTATTATCAGGAAGATTTTGCAGATCCTTTGTGTAGCTTCATTAACATGACAGAGTTGGACTAGATGACATCTGTGGTCTAGATCAGATAGAAATCTCCTGATTTTATATGATAAGTGCCTTCTAAAAAGACTGATAGACGGGAATAACTTTGTAAGAACATTTCTATATGCAAACATTTAAAGAATAAGTAAATGCTGTTACAACATTAAATATTTCTGTGCTTGACAGCCTGCCTAATGTTTCATGATTTAATTAGTAATATCATTTCCCAGGGCTTTGGCTTATCAATCATACTGCAGTTACTTTCCATTCTAGCTTCCTAAAAATAGCCAGATGGGGTTTCAGCATCACTCCCCTTCCAGTGATGAGTGGGGCTATTGAAAGAGAAAATATTAACCACAAAACTATCAGATCAACCTTACTCAAAAACACATTTTATGGCATAAAAACAATTATGCAATCTTTTTTTTTTCTCAACCAATATTTCTTGAGCACTTAGCTTGTCTTTCAGTACAATGACTATTTTCAGGACCTTGTAGCAGCTCATTTATTAAGTTCTAAGGACAGGGAAAATATTCTTCAAGAAAAGAATGGAAAAGAAGGAAATATATAACAATTTGGAAATGGATAAAAAATTAGGATATGTGCATGTAATGGGACATAATTATGCTCAAAGAAATTATGAAGGATGGTTTTGGTGAAATCTAGAAAGACTTGTATGAACTCATGCAGGGTGAAGTGAGTATAACAAGAACATTTAAAAAATACTAAAACTATAAAAATATACCTTCAAAACTCTTAATCAATGCATTGACAAACCAGAATTCTAAAGAATTAATTATAAAGAACGCTTTACATCTCCTGACAGAGGAGTGATGGATTCAATTTGCAGAATGAAGCATATGCATTTTTGGACTTAAATAATGGGGTAATCTGTTTTGTGGGAACATACATTTTTGGTACTAGTTTTTCTTTTTTCTTTAATAGGGGACTGGGAGAAAGAAAATATTTTTGTTCATTTAAAAATAAAATTTAATTTAATAAAAAGAAAATAAAATTAGATGAGTCAGCCATATCTGGACTTCCTACTTCTACCACTACCTGAATGACAAACCATTGTTAGAAGAATTATTTGTGAGTATAGATGGTTGTTACATAGCAGCTGACTTTATTTCCTCTAAGAGATCTACAGACTCAGAGAAGTCTTTGGAGGTTATGGAGGGTGTATCTGGATTATTTGAGCATGAAAATTGTCTATCTAGTGGAGATATATCCCTCAATTAATCCCTTTTTTATGTTTCTTACTGAGATTATAATACTTGGTACCATTCCCATGAATAGGGGATAACAGATAATTTTCAGGTAAAGGCTAGTAAGTTTACTCAGAGACAGTCTAAAATTGTATCTCTAATGCTAAAGGAGTAAGATTTTAGGTTTAGAGATAGAAAGGACCTCAGAGGCAAACATGTTCAAATCCCTCATATTATATAAATATGGAAAATGAATCCAAGAAAGTAAAAAAACTTTCCCTCAGTCACATAAGTGACAATTTCTCTGTTTCCAGATTCAAAGCCTACCTAGGAAAAGTGTTGTGTTCACCGCTGGAGAGAATATTGAGGAACCATAGTCATATAATTTATAGTGTATATGAGAAGATAGAATTAAAATATTAAAAAAATCATTACATGAATCCTTATCTCTTACTTCATCAGCATAAAGATCTTCAAGTGAATGAACTCCCTTCACTTAGGCAGTGAAGTTAATTATTGAGCATTCTGAAATTGTCTAAAGCTACATCTTAGACAAGACACAGGCATTTCTATGGAACAAGGAGGTTAATTGGCTTGTCCAGATTCACAAGAAGTTATTAATAATATATTTTAAGAATAATCAATTATTTTAATGAACAATTAAGTGCTAAACAGTGTGCACTAGTAATTCACTTTACAACAAAAATTCAGAGAAGAAATCTATGGAAGGCTAGTGGAGGTTTCATAGAGAACAAGTTTAAATTAGGTCTTGAAAGATGACAATAAAAATGACACTCTTCCTCCAACTATCCTGTAAGGTGAGTTGAGTAAGAGTTATTATTTCTTTTTCGTAGATGCCTAATCTGATGGTCCATAGAAGTTTAAGTGACTTTGTCACCTCACTAGGATAAGGCCATGAGAACTATAACCTAACATCTTCCAATTCCAATTTCAGTTCTATATTGTCTAAATTATACTCAAAAAAATCATACTAAAATTTTTTTTAATGAATAGAGGTGAGGAGGTAAGACACTGTTCTATATATATTCTCCTACTCTGCATTTCATCTTAGAAACCCAAACAGTCTGCCTAATTAGTGGAGTTCTTCACAAGGCTAGTCTGGTATCTGAAACCAGTGTAATGTTTTTCCCACTCGGCATCTATCATTGCCAGTGTTAAAAATCTTGGAAGCCAAATATAACTGACACTCTGTGTTCATGAGAAATCCAAATCAGACACAGCTTTTCCATTCTGCCACTAGATTGCTTTGGCAGTGCTTACTTCAATGAAACCAAAATAAGTAAAAGGAAACATTTCTTTGAAATATTTCAGGAAGGATAATAAGCACAACAGTGAAAAATGTGCACAGGAGATCAGTTGAGGAGGAACCAGATGCTATTTTCTGACAGGAATTTCTTTTGGTGTTGTTATACTTCCATGGTCTTTTGATGCATACAGTCACACATATATACAGTCAAAAAAATCATACAGAGCTCTTTTAAAAAGTTTCATTTACCACAAAGGGTAAAAGTCATGATTGGTTGGTGCATCAGGAAAAGCCAGCACTCTGAGAAAGGAAAGAATAGCTTTCTAAGTTTTAAGAAATTATGCCCCGATTTCAAAAATAAGAGGTTGGATGGACATTAGAAAACTGTACCTGGTCCATTATGCAAAGGCAGATCAGATATATTTTCCATGGTGTTAATGTGAGGGGTCACTCCTTAAAGTCATAACTGAGTAACCTCAACACATTTACATTTTTCCTTCTTTTGCCTTTTTTCCCCACAAAGAACAACATATAACGGGGGTTTTAGAACTTACTGGGATCCTGGGATGTTCAGAGAAACAAGAATTATCAACCCTCACTGAAAACTTGGGACTTTTGTGATCTTTCAGACTGAAAGTGAACTTAAGTCGCTTCTGGGAGTTTTTAAAAGTAAACAAACTGAGAGGGAAAAAAAGGGGGGGAATGTAAGGACTGATTAGTAGTAGCGAGAAGACTTAGATTTTCCTGGTTCTTTACAAATTGATTGAGCTAAAAGGAATTACCAAGACAAGGACAATAACATCAACAACAAAAAGATTGAAAAACAAGATGAAAAAGAGATCTGATTGGTAGAATAAAATAATTGAAGAAGGTCATTAAGTCCCCATAAGCATCCCAGGGGAAACAAATCAGACTCACTGAAAAGCTAAAAAAAATCCATTTTTTCAACTTTTTCTTTCTATACCTATTCAGTAAAAGGCAATGTAATATATAATGTCCATATCTCTTAAAAAATGCTTATTGTATTGTGATTTTTTTTACTTCAAAAATAAAGAGAACAGGGTTAGCTAGAGATATAAAAATTTGTGCAGAGATCCCAATATCTGAGTATTGGGAATTTTTTCTAACTGGGGGCTCTGAATTATTGTGTTTGGATTTATGATTTTCATTTTTATAAACTCCATAAAAAAGAGAAAGGGGCCACATGGAAATAAGACACATTATATTATATGTGGGTTAAAACATGAGCTAATTGTTTTAAGGACATGTTCCTCATTAAATATTCATTTAGAAAAGGAAAGGATGGTAAATGGATGAAAGGTCAAACCTTACCATTTCCCTATCCCCTAAGGATATGGGAAAGAAAGAGTATGAGTATAACTTATTCCTATCCCTATTCCACAGCAAAGAGGGAACAGTAAGAATTGAGTAATAACTGGCCAACTCTACCCTCTATATTCATATCCATTGGTTTTATAAAGATTATAAAATGAAAGGCCTCAAATCTGGATCTTTAAGCCATAAATAATAGGATCATAGATTTTAACAATGGATAGGACTTTAAGGGCATACAATCTAATGCCCTCGTTATACAAATGTGGAAAGCAAAGTCCAGACAGGAAATAATTTGTCCACTGCTATTGGTGAGATAGTGAAGTGGGATTCCATCCTGTTTTTGAATCTAGATCCATTGCCCTTCCAACTGTGCCACATTCCCTTTCAATTCAATTTAATAGGCATATGTGGCATGCCTACTATTTGTTAGGAGTCATTTGTGGTTTTGTACTTACAAACACAAAAATGGAACAGTTCTTGCCTTCAAGAAAATATCTTATAGATAGACAAGTATATAATTAAACAGCTTCTTTGAATCTCCACCATATTCCACCTCACCTCACACCCACACACACCCCTCCATACAAGATATCTATGTTACATGCAGGTCAGTTTCCTTATGGTGTCAGTTACATACATTGATCATTTTTGCCTTTTTGGTGCTATTTACACTGTCTTGGGTAAAATTTCTTTGACTTCATCTTTATCTTATTCATTTTTATAGGTTTTCTTGATCTTCAAAAGTATTCTCTGCATAATTCTATCCAACAATCATTTCATATATTAATTCTCTACCATTTTATTTATTATCTGTGTAACAAATTTGTGAGACATGGTCATAGAAAGGCCAAGGGAAAGATCGTGGGCTAGTAAGAAAAATCCCAGGCTTAGAATACTTTCTCTGCTACTTACTAGCTATAAAACTGGAAAAATAAATTAGCTTCTCTGAGACTTGTTTCATTCAAATGAAAAAATAGGAATAATAATGTATGCATTACCTAGCTTAGAAGGTTATTTTTATTAGGAAAGTGCTTTGAATTCTGTTAAGTGCTCCATAGATATGAACTAGTGCTATTATATTAAATTCAGCACAGCATTACAAATTAATATATTATTCTTACATATAATATAATGCAGTGTATATAGAAGGCAGTTCATTAATACAGTTTTATTGAATGGAATTGAATGTGAGTCACTATGTTCCACAGTTCTCAATGTTGATTGACATAATCAGGGAAAAAGACTAAGAAGCATTAACTTATTTTCCTCACTTACTAGATGTAGGATTAATGAAAGAAAAAAATTATTATGCAGCAGGAAGTAGCTAAAAAGTTCTGGTATTTTTTATTTCAGCAATAATTCTCTAGTTCTAGGTTTTTGTTATCAAATCTCTATGAATTGTGCTGCTTAAGGTAAGTTAGCATTTATTATCTGCCTTTACATCCTCACCAATGCCTCTCTCAGAGTTTTCTTTACATGAGCATTTATTGATTCCATCAGGCAAGTAGATAAGCAGACAGGAAGAAAAGAAAAGGTAGGCAGGCAGATAGGAGAGAAGGAAAGAAAGAAAGAAAGAAAGAAAGAAAGAAAGAAAGAAAGAAAGAAAGAAAGAAAGAAAGAAAGAAAGAAAGAAAGAAAGAAAGAAAGAAAGGATCAAGCAAGGACTTAAGGAGAGGAGGGAGAGAAGTAAAGAAGAAAGGAAAGGAGAGAGGAAAAGTGGGAAGGAAGAGGAAGAAGAAAAAGGATGAAAGAAGAAAGGCAGGTTGGAAGTCAGGAAGGGAGGGATATAGAGAGGAAAGGGAAAAAAAAACAGAAATAATGGAAAGACATATCTCTGGCTGGCAATAGTTCTCTAATTTTTTCATGAGTTACACTTTCTCTCAACAACTAGAGGATAAGCTCCTTAAGGCCAAGATGCTGATTTTGGAATATCAATATCAACTAACATGCAACTCTCAAAAAGTGCTTTACCATTGACTGACATAGATGAAAACATATTAAGGGCTAAAATCTTTAAAATAAGAATTTGGAAAATAAAGTTAATGAGAAAAGTTTTAAGCTTCCAGACTAATAAATTTCTAGACAAAAGGAAGGTGGAAGATGAAATTTCTAGTAAACTGGGATTCAAATTACCACTGATAATAAATTGGGATGAGAGAGAAGGAAGCATTGGAAACTTGAGTATTAAGAAATTTGCATTACTGTTTGTTTTTATTTTGTTTAATCCAGTTTTCACATTTGCCAAGAACAGAGCAATTAAACAGAAGCAATAATACCCTGAATACCTTGCTCTTTGCATTTTGTAGTTTTACTCATCTATTCACCTATAGCTTGATCATAATTAAAGAAAAAGATAGAAAAATGTTATAACATGCTAGGAAAAGAGGAAAAGGTATTAATGACCTTTTAAATTAAGAGAAATAATTTGGTTTGGTTGCTTTCAGGAAAATCAGTAGTCTCAAAATTTAATGCTTGAATTATGGAAGAATTCCATGAATCCAAGGTTTTCTAGGCAGCAAATGTGAATTTATAGGTAAAGAAATAAACATTTTTCTAAGGAAATTTCAATCACCATAAACACTCTTCTTAAGGAACTAAAGTTTGAAAAAGGTGAACCAGACAGTAACTTTGAATCCTAAATTTTTTCTCCACAAGATTTTCTTCAATATGGCTTTCAGGGTTTAACACTGATCAAAATAACCACAAACAGTTCCCTGAGAATTGGGGGGAAAGGTGGGATGAAGGAGGTTTTTTTGCCTCTTTTTATATGCTTGATTTTCTGGTGAGCATTGACATAATCAGCTTTTTCTGCCTCATTGACTACGACTTGAATATATTCTGCCAAACCCTCCCTTTACCAAATATAAGAACCAAAATCTGATTAAGATCTTTGTTTTCCTTGCAAAATGAAATTTGCTACATTTCAAATCCTGTTAGTTTATCCTGTACATCTATAGATCTTGTGCTTTTTATTGATTAACTTTTGCAACTGTTTTGGATTTAGAGTCAAGATTTTTTCAGTAATTAAATGTTAAATTTTTATTATGGAAATATGGCTACATCTTTTGTTTTATTTTGCTTTGTTCCCCTTAGGTCTTTCGGTCTTAATTTTACTCTAAAAACATGACATCAATTTCAGAGATTTGGCAATTCAGCTGAGATTAATTGAAATACATTATACGAATCCTCTAATTATGGTTGAGTGTAAGCAAACCAGAAGAACCTATGAATAGACAAAGACTTGAAGCTGGCTATAGTGAATTGGTCTAGTGCACAAGTGTTGACATGAACAACTTTAAGAGGAATTAGAAAGCTTTTGACTGGGTGAACTGGGAATCAGGATTTGGAATTCTGATGAAATAAAATTTAAAAATATAGAAAAAAGTGACAAAAACATTTTTTTCCATAGGTGTTATTAAATCAAAAGCATTTTGGTTGTAAAATGATAGATGGAAGTAGTCCATAAAATATATTGATATATACATATATATATCAACATATTGTGAAGCAAATAGAGGTATAGTCAAAAGGTTGAGAATAAAGTTAAAAGGCAGTCAGACAAAGATAAAAAGCAAAAGCTGTGAAATCTTCATCACAAAAGGAAATATCAGTAAAGTTAAATTAACAGAGATGTAGATTTTGAACTAAAAGGGGTCTTAGAAGTCATCTAGTCCAACTAAAACCACAAGATCTTAAGTGACTTTCCTGAGCTTAAAAAGGTAGTGAGTGTCAGTAAGCAATACATTTAAGTTCCTCCTTTTAATTTTGAAACCTCTGGGCTTTCTGGGAGAAAAAGGAGATCATAGTAGAAGTTATTAATAATGGAAAGATGGGGGATTCTGGATTTAGTTAGTGCAGTAGCTTCATCTTCCTCAGTCCAAGGTCTCTCTTGGGGTCCATATTGAAAAGAACATCACCTGAGTGCCTAGACCAGTGATGGTGAACCTTTGGCACAAGTGCCAAAAATGTCATGCAGAGAGCTCACTATGGGCATAAGGTCATCCACCCTGCCCCCCAGTTCTTTACTAGAAAGGCAGAGGGACTGAGACAGAGCTACTCCCCTCCGCTCTCCACCATGCCTGAGGATATTGTTTCACATTCCCTACCCTTTGCCAAGCACCCCAATGGGAGCTTTTCCTCCCTCCCTGTGTGGGGTAAGTAGGGGGACAGGGCAGGGCACTCCATCTTTAGGAGGGGCCATGGCGCTTGGTCTGGGAGAGTGGGAGTGGGGACAAGGCTTGGCACTATGTCTTCAAAATGTTTGCCATCACTGTCCTAGACTTTCTGCTGATTCCTTTATTATTATCTAATACCATCTAATAGCCACTATTTATTTGTTGAATTGAATTGAGTGGAAATGATTCTTCTAGAGTCAGGTCTCTTTATATTTTTATAGGGATATAATACAAATAACATATGCTTTAAGCAAATATGTTACCTAAAAAAACTTTGTATAAATAATTCTGAAATAAATATATTTAAAAAAACTATGTTAACTTTACTTTAAAGTGACTGTTCTCTATAATTGCTCCTTCCCCACTAATAGGTCCTCAGTGGCCTACCATCCCACCACCAAATAAACATAAAATTTTTCAATAGAAATCAGAAGAATGGAGGCTTGGAGAGTGCCACCACTGGATGAGGATTTGACTTGAAATCTCTGGCACCCAGCAAGGAAATCTTTACCCTTCACTCAGCATTTCTGTATTCAGGCAATCTGTGCTAAGGTAATACTTGTCTGTCCCTGGCCATTTATCCATCCTGTGTATGTATGTTTCTAGGCATTACTGTACCCACAATAATTCAGAAATTTCATGTAAAATCTGGAACTAAGAAGGCAAAATTTTCAGCCTGAGAATGTGTCCCATCTAGGCACCCCCAGCCCACCCCACCAAAGCATTTTCCCCTTTGTAATGGCCATGCCCCAACATGATTGGCACCATTCCAATGCAAAATTCTCCTCTGGATCTCATCTTTCTGACCCTCATCGCAGTGTATTTGAACTGTGTGCCAATCCCCTCCTTCCATGGACTAGCAGCTCCCCCCATTCTGCCTTCCCTCCCTCCCCCAAGTCCTTAGGCAAATTTGCATTATGTAAAAATCTTTACTTAGAGGTCAGCTTGTCCACTTATGTAAAGTAGGAACTGGCTGTATGCTGAACAGTTGTCATGTGATGAGCAAGGAATCTGAATTCTTTCTTCATTAGAAGAACAGATTTGAAAATATTTAGATCACAGATCCTCGGTCTAAAATTTTTGCCCTCTCCTGCCCAGACTTTATATGAAATTTCTCAGTTATTTTGGGTGCAGTCATGCCTAGAAAGAAGATTGCTTAAATGGTCTTTGGAGATTCATTTGTTCTGGGCAAGTAATATTTGATCTGGCCTAGATTTGTTAAAAAAGAATTGCCCAGGAAGCTTAGTACATTCCCAGCCACAAATTCTTTCTGCAGACAAGGTAAAGAGTCAAAATAGCTAACAACTAAACTAAAGAGGCTCATCAGAAATACCTTGTTGTAAAGAGGCTTACTGACCTCCAAAGGCACCAAGACTTAGTAAATAGCAACAACTAGCAATAACTAAAGAAAACGAATGGGAAAATATGCAGCAAACATATTTGGAGAGTTTAAGAAGTACTTGGCTCCATGTTATAGAGACAAAAAGTAATAATCAGTCCTCCTTCTCAAAGAGCTAGTCTCCTAGTTGAGAAGAATTAATAAAAACAGAAATAAAAGAAGTGGAATCTTAGAGTAAATAGGTTACTTATTTTGAAGTGAGAGGACTTAGGTATTATTTTGGTGCTATTATTTATTATTGTCATAAGAGGTAATTTGGATAAATAACTTTTCTTCTATGAGATTGTTTCTTCATTCATGATGGAGAATAAGAACCTTGAACTAGCATTTATATATCTATATTTGTCTATCTAATGTGTTAATGTTTTCAAAGTGCTTTACAAATATTAGTTCATTTCATCTTCACAATAATCCTAGGGTACAAGTGCTCTCATTTTTCCCCATTTTAAGAGGAAAACAAAGTGTAAGTGACTTGTTTAGAGTCACACAAGTAAATGTCTGAGTTTGGATTTGAACTGAGGTCCTCATGACCCTAGGTCCAGAACTTTATCAACTACATCATCTAACTGTCCTTAAGAATAGTGCTTGTTGTGTTTCTTTATGTTCTTCCAATCCAAAATACTATGACTGATACATAATATGTCTTTAAATAAGGACTATTGATTGTTTTGATAAGTAATGGAGTTTGAGTTAGGTGATCTCTAAAGTTTCTTCAATTATTGTTGAATTATTTGAATATTGAATAATTTAATTGAATTTTGAATTGAATATTGAATAAATTAAAAACTTAAATTGTAAGACAAGAATTCATAGGATCCTAGATTTAGAATTGGAAAGGAGTTTAGGAGTCATTAAATCCAATATTCTAATTTTATAGATCAGGAAAATGTTCAAAAAATAAAACACAGTGGTGCCATGTACTAAGTACTCAATTAATAGGGCAGAGAATATGAACTAGTGGAAACTAGTTGAGGAAAAAAAGAGAAATCCTTATGGGTACAGTGTTAACAGAGGTCTAGTGGAGTTTGTGAGTCGTAAGTTAACAGAGGCTTCAGCTCTCATAACAAAAGCAAGAAGAGAGAGATATAAGATACATTAGAAATAACCTGTTTCTTGAATTGATTGGCTATCAGGTCCCAGGAAAAGGGATGAGTCAAAAACTTCTCAGAGGTTTTGAGGGTGAGAGACTATCACTCATAAGAACTGGGAAGTCAAGAGTAACAAAACATTATTTTGAGAAGCAAAGGGTGAGTCTATTTTGTTTTTTAATCCAATAAAAACGGTACATGTGAAACTATTTCAATGTCATAGAATTTTAAGAAATACACAAAATACCATTCATTTCTAGATCCCTCCATGTTTCTGAATCCTTGGTATTTCCACTTTGTTCATCTCTTCCCATATTTTTTCAGCCTTCTCACTGTTCTTTCTCAGGAATCGTTTTCAATTTTCTACACTGCTAATGGAGCCTGAAGCCAGGCTACACTAAGTTGCCTCTTTTGGTGAAATCAGTAATTCCATGTGTCATGCATTTTCAAATAGGAACTGTAACTGACTCATATTTATCAGTACCAAAGAAATGCCATCAAACAGTGTCAGAATCAGCTCATCTCAGTTTAGAAGGTTTTCAACAAATGATTTACCATTTCACATCTATGGCATAGCTTAAATGTGATTGGAATCACAAAAGTTTCAAATAATTTCAGTCAAGGATTCAACATGTATATATGCAAGCCTTTTTACCTAACAGGCCCCTTGTAGGCACAGAGAGCTACATTCAATCTAAATCCATCAACAGTTGCCTCTCTTTTTCTTGTTTTTCCTTTGCTCTCTGTGGCCTTTCCCAAGTGTGTAGGAGCTTGCCCAAATTTCATTTCATTTTTTGATTGTCTGCCAGCCAGATAATAACAGGCATCTGATCAAGGGTTTAGTTAAGTGCTCCATCCAGCAGTATTTATGCTACATAAATTATTCATGCAGTACCACCCTGGATAAATCGCACTTTGATTATACAGTCATTTTTTTTTTCAGTCCATTCATTTACTGGAGAAGTAGAGATCACTGGAGATCATGGAAGCCAAAAATATGGATGCATGGTAAACTTAGGACTTTCTGGCCCCTGAAGATAGGTGTTTGGATACCTTGTTAAGAATAACCACTAGATTAGGAGCTACTTTCAGGGGTGTTGTGAGAATCAGAAAATGTAGATACTGATATGGAAGTTATTTGGAAAATTAAAAGCATTGAATAAATATAAAAACTTATGAAATAGTAAATAAGAAAGCCTGTATATGGAAGAGGCTGTGTGGTACAATGAAAAGATCACTCACTGAATTTGGAATTACAATAATTGGATTCACCTCCTAGCTTTCCCACTTGCCAGCTGTATGACTTTGACAAAACCTCATGAAGCTTGAAGGTCATCATCTGTAAAATGGTATAATAATTTTATCTTATTTTACAGATACTCCTTTTTTAAAAATTGGATAAAAGATTAGGAGCTGGGAGGAACCCATGAGGCCAATAAGTACTACACCTCTCATTTTTTAAATGAGGAAACTGAAATTCAGAGAAGTGTCTTATCTAACGTCATACAAGTAGAAATTAGATGGCGGAGTTAGAATTTGAATTAAAATCCTTTGAATCAAAATCCATTTTTCTTTCTACTCTAATACTTCTCCCTCATTATATATCCAATAAGTTGCCAAATCTTGTAAAGATTACCCAGTAGGGACTCTAATCAGCTTGCCAGAGGAATGATTAATTTTTTTTGTTTGTTTGTTTGAGTAGTTATACCTCTGAATTCAGCAATCTACAAATCAGAGTTTTATGTTGTGGAGAACAAATGAAATAATGTTTATGAATTTACTTAAAATGGTGCCTGGCATATAAAAAGCACTATGTTAATATTGACTATTATTATTATTTCTTTAATTGAATGTAATTACTATATATTGGATAACTTTATATTAGGTTTTACATTTGATCAGTATTAAAATTTCAATGGTGATAAAATGATGATTTTCTTTGTAAGATAATTTGGAAATGTGTTCAACTGAACTGATGTTATTTAATTGGTGTTTTGTTATTGTGTTTTAAAATCCTTTTCAAATTTGTTAAAATATTATTAATTTTCTTTCTCAAAATGCTGTTAGAGAGGTAGCTTCTATTTGTTCTAGATCCTATTGGATTAGGAATTGCACTGTTAAAAGAATGTGATAAAAATAGACATTTGAACACTCTTCAATATTTAATTTTGTCTCTTTTTAGATAATAAAAATTATAATAATAAATAATAATTTACTCTTTAAGGAAAAAAGTTGAACAAATCCTTTTAAGATATGCTTATTCATGAAGTCTCTCAAGACTTTGTATTCAGGCAGGATCATATGATCTTATCAGCCTTGATATATAAAATTCTAAATTATTGAAGTTTAAGCAAGTAGGATTGAGAAAATATGATTCCTTTATCCCACTCTTTTTCAAAATTGGGGAATTTACAAGTTTACTATAATAATAAATGAGTTTCCATCTGGAAATATTTGGCTATCACTTATAAAAATTATGAAAATATGTAGTGTTTTGAAAATGTAATTTCTTCCAGCCTATTTAAATATATGGAGTAGTTTAAAGATGTAAATTCAATACATTAATTAATAGTATGTATTGAGGTTGCATTTTTGATCCAACTTACTAACAACAGACCTCCTATTCAAAGATTTCAATCTTGCCTTAAGGATGAATGGGTAATATAAGTTGGAGATATAGTAGCAGCCTAAAGATGTGATCCATAAAGGGGTGAACTGGACCCTCCAAAGTATCAAAGAGGGGTCAATCTGACTCCATCTTGCAAATTGCTGATTCCATTTTAAGATTTAGGTTTAATTTTCTTCTTTCCTCATCCCAACTGTCGAGTCTGAATGATATTGTTTTATACCTAGGGAAAATCCTAAAATTCACTCTCTTCCTCCCAACTTTCAAAATATCTAATCCATCCTCTAATAAGAAACAAGATTACCTATTCTTACATCCTGATTTTGTATCCTGTTTATTTTTTAATGATATGTATGATTTATGCAAAATCTTTATTCAGGGCCCATTGCTTCTTGATGTGTTTGGTTCCAAGTTATGGTGCAACTGTGCACTTGGACGATGAATCCTTATGTTCAAAAGGTTGGACCTTTCTTACCTCATTTATTGCAAATTTCATGCACCACACAGTTTTCATGTAAGTGTGCATATGTTTCATGTGTAAAGAATGTAGTTGGCATATAAGTAAGACATAGATTGCTATGAAAGTATTGAGAAGCATCACTTTACACCAAGGGCAATCAGACTAACAGTCTATATTCATTCAGGTCAAGTCAAGGCTTGATGTACTATATCATTGATAACTATTATTTTTATTAGTAGCAATAGTATTGATATGATCTATATTTTTGGACTATCTAGTTCTTAAGTTCATAGTCCCATAAGCTACTTCTCAAAGTTGAAGTCATTTTTCTCTCTCTAAGAAGAATGACTGCCTAAGCCATTCAAGGAAAGCTCATTCAATTTTTCAGCTCCATGTTTGTTGGCAGCCAGATTGCTAAGGTAATCAAGTGTAGCAATGAGTAAACTAGTTATTACCTTTTCTAATTCTGTCTGATTAGTGGAGTTCCCTTGGGGGCACACATGGAGAAAAGGGCTTAGGAAGTGAGTACTCGGTAGCATGATTACATTAAAATAACTTTATTTAAAGGAGGAGAATTTCTTCAGTCTCTATCTTTTCCTTTCTCTCTGCTCTTTGAAGAGATATAATATCCTCTCCCTTAAACCTGACAGACACAGAACTAAAATATGAGAGTCTAAGGTATAGATATAGTCTACAAGTTCATCTACAAACCATTTAAGGGAAAGCCAGAGATTAAAAAGTCTAATATGTGATGAAACATTTTTTAGTAAGAGATTTCTAGTAGTTGTGAAAAAGCCCAGAGAAAAAAATAACACAATTCTTTCTCCCCCATCTCCCTCCCTTTCTGTGGTAACATCACAAGGATCTTTCTCATAACAAAATTGCTTCATTCTTTGAATCACTCTAAACTTGAAAATACCTTTTGTTGTTGTTGTTGCTGCTGTTGTTGAAAGGAGTTCATGAAATATATAATGTTAGGAAACACTGTCCTATAGTAATAAAAGCACAGATCTAATTCCTTTCCCTTGCTAATCCTCCACTCAAAGAGTGCATTTGTTAATTACATTTCTTGGGTTTTGAGAGAAAAATTTCCAAGTCAAAGTATATTTTTTATGTTAAGGACCTTTGCTTTCATTAAAACCCTGCTCTTGATTTATCAAGGGGTAGAGCTAACTCTTGAATTTGGAAGCTTTGCCAAGTTCTGACAAATCTTGTGAACTTAGAGACATTTCAGGTAAGGGCTGGTGATGGGCTTTTAGCCCATTAAAGACCAGCTATGATTATAATATTTATCACTGGAAAGTTGATCATTAGGATATTTTCTTTTTCCATAAAAGAAATTCATGAAGGCAATCTAAAAAGGTCTAAAGGAATTGCAATCTATACCACAGAGAGAGTGACTATGCCAATGAAATAAGAATTTTGAAATATTGACGTGAAATATAGTACCTTCTAAATGCACACTTAAATATTGAAGGAGAAATTTATAGTATTTGATGTATTATATGCAATTGGAAAAATTGTATCCAACATTCTTATTTTTTATGGAAAATACATTTTGGTAGCTAATAGCAAAGTAGTAGAATGCTAAGCCTGGTATCAGAAAGAACTGAGTTTAAATCCAACCTCAGACACTTCTTAGCTGTGTGAACCTGGGCACATCACTTAACATGACTTGCCTGACCTTTATTTCTCTTTTGCCTTGGCTCCAATGTAATACGGATTCTAAGATGGAAAGTAAGGGTTTTAAAAAAAAGAACAGTACAGTATTGGGCACAAAGTAGTCACTATATGGATATTTGTTCCCTTCCATTCCATCCTCTTCACTTCCTTTCTCTTTCCTTCCTTTCCCTTCCCTTTTTTCTTCCCTGCTCTTCTGCCCTCCTCTTTTCTCCTCCCTGCCCACCATTCCCTTATATATTTTATCTACTCCATTAAAATATGATCTCCTTGAGGAAAAGAGCTGTCAAACATTTTTAAAAATTATTTGTCTTTAGCTATTAGCACAATGTTTAGAAACACTAAATATTTAATCTTTTTAAAATGTATTCATTATGGGATGAAATATTCTAGGATTCTATAAAACAACTTTTGTTAAGTAGTGTATGGATCAGTTTTATTCTGAAATGGGATCAAAACAAAAATAAAAACAAAATGCCAAATTTTTAGTACCCTGCAGAAGTATGATTTGGATATCTAGAAAGGGAGGAGGATATTTCAGATGAAGAAATGGTAGAAACTACAAAGAGAATTATTTAGATTATGAAATGAAGTGTGGTATGGAAACAGGAGACCTGGATTTGACTCCTGGGCCTGATACATACATAGGCTGTAAGATCTTAGTCAATGCAAGAATTAGCTGAGCCTTAGAGGATTAGTGTAAGTAAAAACACTTGATGAAAAATAAGGTACTTTAAAAATTAGTTGTTGTTGTTGTTGTTGTTGTTGTTGTTGTTGTTGTTGTTGTTGTTGTTGTTGTTGTTGTTAACAACTGAATTATGTGATGGAACAAGATGTATTAAATGAAAATTCACATTTATAAAGTAGTTTAAGGTTTTTCAATTTTTTTCCTTATAACAATTCTGAAAAGTCAATAGAATAAATACTATTAGTATCAATTTACATAAGATCAAACTGAGTTTTAGAGTTTAATTGCCAAATGATTTTTCCTGAAGTCAAGATCATTTCTGTGTTCAATATAATCCAATGGCTCCTTATTACCTCTAGGATCAAAGATAAATTCCTATGTTTGAATTTAAAGCCCTTCATAAGCACTTCCAAGTTAACATTTGAGATTTATTGTATCTTATCATTATACATTACTAGTGTTCACAGCCAAATTGTCACATATGACACCACCTATTTTTTGCACAAAATGTCTCCTATACCTAGAATACATTCCCTCCTAGTTTCTTTTAAGTTCTGCTTAGGCACTACCTACTTGGTTCTCCTACACAGTAAAGATGCCCCCTAAACAACACTTTTCATTACTTTGTGTTTATTGTATTTGGGTGTATAATACACAAAGACACATAGCTAGACCAGTCCTTTGAAGGTGTGTGTGTGTGTGTGTGTGTGTGTGTGTTTCTGTGTGTTTATAAATATACTGTTTGCCTAGTAAAATGTAAGCTTCTTTAGGACCGGGGTTATTTGATCTCTGTCCTTCTAATCCCATTCTCTAGCACAGTGCTGAGACATAGTAGCTACTATATGGGTTAAAATAGGGGTTTTGATAGAATAAGAGAGTAGCTTTTAATAATTTCAGTTTTAATGAGAATACAGTAGAGTTGTAAATTAATATCCCTTTAAGTCAGAGAAAAGAAAACTTCTAGCAGCTTTTAACAATTAACGATTTAGTTTAATTAAAATAGAGATAGTAAAAGAATATAGTAAAGGAAGGAAAGATAGAAAAGAAGAAAGAGAGATTACTAATCTTATGTCCTATAAATATACCTAAAATTCCTAATAACTATCTCTAACTATCTTCTGAGGGCAGCTTCTTCTTGCCTGGTGAACACCAGACCTTTCTAACCTATACTGTCTATAAATTATTCACTAACTACCTAACTCCCTAAAATAATGGATAGTCACCATTTACTCACTCCTTCAATCAGTTTTCTATAGCAGCCCAAACTGTCAGTACCCAACTTCCAGCAGATCCTTGCCTATGTGACAGAACTCTTACTCTCTAGAGATCCCAGAGGCAAAAAGCCCTTTAAAGGCTAAAGCCAAAAGCCCTCTCAGTAAGCTCAGGCCCGCCTTTATATTCAAGCAACTAAACGCCAACCCACACTACCAGCAACCACCCCCAATGACCAACTCATGCCAGTAGCCAACTTCCCGGAGACTGCCAGCCCTCACTGTTAGCAACTCATTCACCAATTGTAAGCAACTTACTGACCAATTGACAGTAACTCCCAGCCTGGAACTGAAGCTCATCCATTGGGGGCTCCCTGGTTCCAACTTCCTGTCACTGTGGGTTGGTTAATCCCTATATATCTCTACAGTAAGAGGACCTCCTTTAAATACTCACTGCCTATGAGACCCTGGGCAAGACATTTAACTCACATTTGCCTTAACCCAGTGGAGAAGTAAATAGCATATCACTCCAATATCTTTGACAAGAAAACCCTATCTAGGGTCATAAAGAGTTGGTAAGGACTAAACAAGCATGCAGCAACATAAGGTCTATACTCCCTTAGACAGAGAACCTTATTTTATTAAATCAAGGACATTGAAGGACTTTCAGATGAAAAATCTGATCAAATAGGGGCATCACTGACAAATGAGCAAAGGTTTCAAAGACAGTGGAATAAATGAAGGACTATATTAAATGTTTCTAATATGTTGTCATAATGGGTAAACAGAAAGACTGCTAAGGTAAATAAGTTTGCCTTAATAAGGAACAAATTAAGGGAATTAGAGCAGCAACAAATGAAATTTTGAAACCTAAAATAATCTTTTTTAAAAAGGTGGGGAGGTTAGAGTAGACCAAGAAGTAATGCCCATTAACTACTACTGGCTATCCCTGGGAGCAAGAGAGCTTATTATGTGTACCATTCACAATGTATTATGGCTTAACTAGATTGAAGGAGCAACTATGAATGGCCTTTGCTTACTGGTGCTGGGCTGGGAGCCAAACTGCTATTACCAAATAGGAAGAACATGCTTCAGGAGCCATGTATTATAATGCATGTAAAATATGCTGAACAAGGTCAAGTGACTTGTGTTCTAATGTTACTTCTCCCCCTTTATCTGGTTGTGTAGTTATAGATAAACCACTTAACCACTCTGGTTCTTTGTTGCTCATAAGTAAAATGAGGAGGTAGGAATAGATGCTTTGTTTGGTGCACAGTACTATGATTAAGTGGAGGATGATGTGCTGTTCTAGATGATAAGAGCTGAAATTCAAGGTGAACATTGATTTAATTGTGATAAATTTAGTGCAAAGCCCTCCAAAAGCCTTGTTCTAAATCTGAGTGCCTAGCCAAAGCTATCCATTTTGTATAAAAAGGAGATGGTCTAAAAAATGTTCCTGATCATGCAGAATTCCAATTCCCACTTCCCCTTTACTATGGGGTAAACAACGAAAAGAACGAAAAGCACAAGTATTTTTGATGGTGGAGCAAAAATTTCCTCCAGAACAATTACCAAGTGTCTTCTTCCTACTTTGAGTTGTTGTTCTATTCAAGTATATAAAAATATAGATCACACTTGTAAAAAAGTCTATGTATTCAGTCTGCTAAAATGAAATAGTCAAATATTTGAATCATTTATAGATTAAATACCCTGCATAGTTACAGGGGAAAATCCTCATCTTAAAGATCAGATTATTACATAGGGTTTACAACTAAGAGCTGATAGTGTATCATCTCATTTATTTCTTGTAGGTACAACCAAATTGGAGGTTGCAGGTACTTTTTTTTTTAAACATTTATTAATAATCATTTTTAACATGGTTACATGATTCATGCTCCTACTTTCCTCTTCACCCCCCGCACTCCCCCCACCCATGGCCGACAAACATTTCCACTGGTTTTGTCATGTGTCCTTGATCAAGACCTATTTCCAAATTGTTGGTGGTTGCATTGGTGTGGTAATTTCGAGTCCACATCCCCAGTCATGTCCACCCAGACCCACACGTTCAAGCAGTTGCTTTTCTTATATGTTTCCTCTCCTGCAGTCCTTCCTCTGAATGTGGGTAGCGTCTTTACCATAAATCCCTCAGAGCTGTCCTGGGTCATTGCATTGTTGCTGGTACAGAAGTCCATTACATTCAATTTTACCACAGTATATCAGTCTCTGTGTACAGTGTTCTTCTGGCTCTGCTCCTTTCGCTCTGCATCAGTTCCCGGAGGTCTCTCCAGTTTGCTTGGAACTTCTCCAGTTTGTTATTCCTTTTAGCACAATAGTATTCCATCACCCGCATATACCACAGTTTGTTCAGCCATTCCCCAATTGAAGGACATACCCTCCTTTTCCAGTTTGTTGCCACCACAAAAAGCGCAGCTATAAATATTGTCGTACAAGTCTGTTTATCTATGATCTCTTTGGGGTACAAACCCAACAATGGTATGGGTGGATCAAAGGGCAGGCATTCTTTTATAGCCCTTTGAGCATGATTCCAAATTGCCAGCCAGAATGGTTGGATCAGTTCACAACTCCACCAGCAATGCATTAATGTCCCAATTTTTCCACATCCCCTCCAACATTCATTACTCTCCCCTTCTTTCATTTTAGCCAATCTGCTAGGTGTGAGGTGATACCTCAGAGTTGTTTTGATTTGCATTTCTCTAATTATTAGAGATTTGGAACACTTTCTCATGTACTTATTGATACTTTTGATTTCTCTACCTGAAAATTGCCTATTCATGTCTCTTGCCCATTTATCAATTGGGGAATGGCTTGATTCTTTATACAATTGCTTTAACTCCTTGTATATTTGAGTAATTAGACCCCTGTCAGAGTTTTTCGTTATAAAGATTTTTTCCCAATTTGTTGTTTCCCTTCTGATTTTGACTACATTGTTTTTGTTTGTACAAAAACTTTTTAGTTTAATATAATCAAAACCATTTAATTTACAAGCCCCCTGGTGGATCCCCTTGCTTGATCCTCTGTGGGAGGTTTTTTTACAAGTCTCAGGGCGCTGCTTCCACAGTCGTATACCCGTCCACGCTGGTTCCCCACTCAGGATTTCAGAGCTTTAGCTTGTGGCTGTGTCTGCCTCCACCCACGCCTCCTCGGAGCCTGAGCTCTGAGTCCGCCTGAGCTCTGCTCCCGTGCTCTGCACCCTAAGCCCACGCTCAGATTTCGGGTGCGTTCTTTGTTTTTTTGGGGTCCCAAATCTTGCTGCTGTCAGGAACAGGCCCCAGAGCTGCCAATGACTCGATGGGTGCCCCAAACTTGCTCTATTTCTTTTTAGCTGGGTTCAGCGCTATAGGTGTTGTGTGTGGAGGGGGTGGGGTGGGGTGGTTGCTCACCCCGCGATTTAGTGAGAGCTGTTTCACCCCTTTATAGCATGGAAGTGCCTCAATTCCACGTACCTTCCACACTGTGCCCTGTTGTGGGGTTCCTCCGTTCGTCTGGACTTGTTTTTATGTCCCCTTGAGGAGTTTTGTGTGTTTCGGTCAGGAGAGGTTAAGAGCTGCTTCTAACTCTGCCGCCATCTTAACCCGGAACCTGCAGGTACTTTTTTAAACAACATGACAAGCCTTTTTGTCTTGTTGTGCTAAAACACTTTCCATTCATCTAGCATAGGGGTTGGCAACCTTTTTGACCGCGAGAGCCATAAACGCCACATTTTTTAAAATGTAATTTCGTGAGAGCCGTACAGTGCTCACAGTGCGGCTCCTGTAACAGCACCTGAAAAAAAATTGACTTCATAGCTCCTGCAGAAAGAGCCATATCTGGCCCTCAAAAGAGCCGGTTATGCCTCGAGAGCCATACGTTGCCAACCTCTGATTTAGCATTTTGTTCTTCATACTTTATGCTTCAAAACTCATTATTCAACATTTATCTTTCCCCAAATATATTTACCATCCATTAACTATCTATTAGCCGTAAATTTTTAAATAAGGCAATTTTTCCTCTCTCAGTCCACATTGTGCCTCATTATTTGTTGTTTCCCACAAAATAGTCACATCTGTATATTTCCGAGTTTGGCTTTGAACAGTGAAGTCATTTATATCAGTCATACAAATCAGGCAGAATAATATGAGTAAAATAAGCATCTCTATTTTCACCCCCATCAAGCTGACATGCAAATATGATGCTATTATTATTGGAGTCCTATTACATAAGATATTTTCAACTATTTTCTGGCTGATTATAGAGTTTAAAAATAGTATGACAAGATACCAAGTTCTTAGTACAGATCTGTAGTATAAATTCTCTACAGTGGCTTGGTTCCTTTACAAAAAGAGTCACTAAAATATTACATGTCTTTATATTTTAGAAAGATTAAATTAAAAGTTAATAAACCTCAAAGCAAAAAAAATTACTCTCCCCAATCCAGAGCATATTTTGATTTTAGTTTTATTGATAACTTTTGTTTTCATATCAACTAGATTTCCCAATTATATCTTTTCCCTTTCAGAGAGCTACACTTATACCAGATTTCTGTAAAAAAAAAAAAGAGAAAAACAATAAAAAAATCATATCAGAACTGAAAAATACATAAAAACCTTGCCATCTTATATAATGACCCATACCTTCTGAACCCTCATCTCTGCAAAAGAGAGGGGTAGATCCTTATATCTATATCTTATTTGAATCCAAGCTTGTTCTTTATAATTTTACAATGCTCATTTTCAATTGTTTTGTTGTACATTATTGTAGTAATTTAATCCATATTACTTTAAATAATATGTGTTAAGATTTAAGGAGACCCATAAAAGTGCACTTATTTTACTCTATTTCCACAATAATTAGTTGTGAAGGTATTCTCCTCTTGATTCTATTTTGAATTCCATGAGATCAAATTAAATGTATGTGTCATTTTGTATTTACCCTAATACTTAGTCTAAGAATCCTAAATTGTAATTAATAATTTTTTTTATAAATGAAACAATGCACCTATTTTTTTCCTTACTAAGCTATGACTTTTGGCATATACTCTCCAATATCAATGGACTTCAAATAACAATTGTGAAACTGAACAATAAGACTTGAACCATTAAATGCAATCACTTATGACTTTATGTGGAAGTGGAAAATACTGTCAGACCCTCAGAGCTAGGAAGCAACGATCTCCTTTTTTCAGATGAGAAACCTGAACTCTAGAAGGATAAAATAACTTATTGAAGGTCACATAGTACCATAATGATTTCTCTCATTTTCTTACCTATTCGTAAAGTTCTTTTGACAAAGTCCAAATCTTTTATTTCATTTTAGGTGTATAGATAATTCTTGGAATGTACATACTCCTGAGACTCCTGAGTTATGACAGTATAATGACTAAAATTCACAATGAAGTAGAAATGAATGATAGCAAGCAGAACAGATAGGGATTGGGGCCAAAGACTATTGTACACTTAAAATACTGAGCACAGGAGGAGAAAGTTGTGACAATATATCCTTATTTTATCTACTTTGCCTAGGGTTACAAAAGTTACTTAGTTTTCTACATGAAAAGTTCTTACATCACACAATCTACATCATTTTTCCAGGAGGCACTGTGCCAGAACTACTTTTTATCTTATTCATAAACAAGGAATATCGAATATTGACTTTGTGCAGAGCCCTGTCTTACTCATGTGGAAGTAATTAAACATGACAAAATACAAAATGATACAGTATCATTATTGAAAAGTTGTTTTTTTTAAGGAAATTGACATGAAGAAAATGGGGTTAAGGAATTTTGATTATTCCATTATTGGAAGAATGAATTAGAAAGAAGACAGTCTAGTCAGATGAGAATCCTGAACAGTCCAACTAGAAGGCTGTTGGAATAATTCAAAAGGAGGTCTGGTCATGAGTGCTGACAAATGTGAAGACAGAGTATCATAGGTTTAGAGTTTAAAGGGACCTCAGAGACTGCTCAATCTAACCTTATTTTATAGATAAGTAAATTAGAGCCCAGGGGATAATAATCTGCCCAAATTAACGCAGTTAATAAACATTAGAGAGAAGATCTGATCCCAAGTCTTATGTCTTTGGAATCAGTGCTTTTTCCAAGATGAAGGAATAATAATCCAGATATGGTGTTTAGTCATGTGGGAGATAGATGAATAGATGCCAAGGAGACTCAGAAAGGGGAAATGTTTGCATTAATTACAGCTAAATTGATTAATGAATGAATGTTAATTAAGAACCTACTAGGCATTTTGATACGTAATAGGCCTACAAAGACAAGAATGAAATAATCACTGGTCCCCCAAAAAATTACAGTTTGGAAACTACAACCTACTCTGGGTAAATACAGTGTGAAGAATACAAATTCCATGCATGGGAACAATTTTATACTATGGTACTCACATAGCTTTGACCAGTTTTTTGTTCGTTTTGACCAAAACTATATCATGGGTGTAGGTAACTCCTCATGAGAAATTTCTATTTATACAGAAAGTCATCTTCTTCAAAACCGATAAGAGAGATTAGAAAGATCTTAGAGGTATGAATAGGTTAAATTATTTACCCAATGTTGCAGGTATTTTGTAGCAAAAGTAGGATTTAAGCCTTGTTCTTCCACATGCTATGGCTATAAAGTACTTAGTAAATGCTTTTTTCTAATTCCTTTTTTAAAATAACAAAAAATAGACAGGGAATTGACTTGCTTTATATCACACAACTCTTCTCATTCAATTTTTTCTATCTCAGTTTTGAATCTGAATTTTCTTCATACTGTTTTGTAGGCTGAAACCTTAGAGCTATTAACTAATCTTTCTGTTAATAATGAATAAAATATATAATAAAATGTATCTTTCTTCTTTCCATAGAAAGATGAGGTCAATATATATAGGATGTTTCATAGATTATTAGGTATAGTCATTGGAAATTTATTTTGTTTAAATATTTTTACTTTTTACACAGGTAGAGGAAGAGAATATAACTAAAAATGACTATGAGATGAGAAAAGTAAGTGAATAAACAAAAGAAAAATACCATCTTTCTTCACTATCCAGTTACTAATAATTGCCATTCTCATCTATCTCATCCTCTCCACTGCTACTATTCTCCTAGTCATACAGGTTATTACAAACTTTACTAAATTTTTATCCTGAATTTTTCTTCCATCTTATTCTAAAATCAAAGGATATACATGAACTATTCTCAAGTAATGAAATTTAAGGGATAATAGCCACATGAAAAAATAAATAAAGTAAAAAGCTCTGAATCACTATTAATTATAGAAATAGAAATTAAAACAATTCTGAAAAGCTACCTCACTGCCAAAAAATGAAAATAACAAATGTGAAAGCAATAGTGAGAAAAATAATTTTAATATAAAATTAAAAAAACTTGCATTTCATCCTTAATTACTATTACATTAATTCTTAACCTATATTCATAATTATCAAGATATATGTATAATATCATTCTAGTCTTCCTATTCAACATTATTACCCAATGTGACATCTCAGAATGTGTCATTTATCAGACTTCTACTTCTTCACTGTCCATTATAACTTTGAATCCTACTCACCTCTGTTATATTACTCTTATTCTGTTAGTCATTGGCCTATGCTTATTTCTTTGTTTAAACCATGTCTATATTTCAAGGTCTAGTTCAATTTCTGCCTCTTCCATGAAGCCTTGCTAGATTGTTTTTGTGTAAAACAGAGCTATGCATATTTATCTATCCACACACATTTGTTTTTTTTAGTTTTTTTTTTTTTTTTAAACCCTTAACTTCTGTGTATTGGCTCCTTGGTGGAAGAGTGGTAAGGGTGGGCAATGGGGGTCAAGTGACTTGCCCAGGGTCACACAGATGGGAAGTGTCTGAGGCCAGATTTGAACCAAGACCTCCCATCTCTAGGCCTGACTCTCAATCCACTGAGCTACCCAGTTGCCCCCTCACATTTGTTATATATTATTAGCTGTTTCGTATATTATTTCTGTCTGCAAAATCAATTAAAAAAAAGCATAAATTAAGTGCACATAATTTTTGAGTGCTGAAGATTCATGCAAGAGAATCCTCAAGGAACTTACATTCTACTAGAGGGAATTAAGATCTTTATAGATAAAAGAACACAGTATAACACACATATCTATTTTTAGGTATATCTATATTTTACATTGATATTACATTGATTTACACTTTTGAGGAAATATCTAAATGATCTAGACATATCTAGAGGTTGTATGTGTGTGTACATAAATATATTTGAATGATGCTGGGAGGGAAGATTTAAAAAAATTTCTTTTGCACTTTGAAAAATTTTGTTTAATTAATTGATTTAGAATGTCTTTCCATGGTTACTTGATTCATGTTCTTTCCCTCCCCTACTCCCAACCCCCCATCCCGTTGTCAATGAGTAATTCCACTGGATTTTACATGTGTCACTGATCAAGACCTATTTCCATATTATTAATATTTGTATTATATGATCTTTTAGAATCTACATCCCCAACCATTTCCCCATTGACCCATGTGATCAAGCAGTTGCTTTTCTTCTGTGTTTCTACTCCCACAGTTCTTTCTCTGGATGTGGATAGTGTTCTTTCTCATAAATCCCTCAGAATTGTCATGGATCATTGCATTGCTGCTAGTCATTACATTCTATTGTAGCACAGTGTACCCATCTCTGCATGCAATGTTCTCCTGGTTCTGCTCCTTTCACTCTGCATCAATTCCTGGAGGTCTTTCCAGTTCACATGGAATTCCTCCAGTTTATTATTCCTTTGAGTACAGTAGTATTCCATCACCAGCAGATACCACAATTTCTTCAGCCATTCCCCAATCAAAGGGCATCCCCTTATTTTCCAATTTTTTGCTACCACAAAGAGTGTGGCTATAAATATTTTTGTACTAGTCTTTTCCCTTATGATCTCTTTGGGATATAAACCCAGCAATGGTATGATTGAATCAAAGGGCAGACAGTATTTTAGTACCCTTTTGGCATAGTTCCAAATTGCAGTCCAGAATGGCTGGATCAATTCACAACTCAATTCACAACTCTACCAGCAATGCATTAATGTGGAAGGGAAGATTAACTGTTAGGAGCCTCTTAATGGAGAGTTAAGGTATTTGAAGGCAAAAAATTATAATATATATGTATCAATTTCACCTAGCACCAGCACTAGGTCAACTGTACAGTTGAGACACAAAAATTCTTTAGTAATTGAAAGCTTAGTAAAAATAAGGCAAGTATTCTGCTTTCAATTTAAAATTGAAATCTGTTCCTTGTTAATATGGAGGAGGATGTTATGTTTTGTGTATTTCAGGACATATGGCAGGAAAAGAAGACAACAAACTATTGTCAATACCTGTAAATGACTAGCTATTATTCATGGAGCATACCATGCCATGAAATACTTTCTCAGAAATAAAAAAGGATTATCATCAGCATCACTTCCCATCACTATCATTCAATTAGTCCGGCATTTTTGGTCCTTATTCATGGTTTTATGTTCTATTTTTCTAGGCCTCACTCATGTTACTTTCCTCTACATATTTTATAGACAAGGTTATATATAGACAAGCCTAACTTTTTGGACCCCACACTTTTACTTTCTTGAGCCTTCTCTGTGTCCATACTGCATGTCCTTTTTGTCAGGACAAACCTCTATATGATAGTGATCCATTTCTGTCCCATTTTCTCCATCAGATAATCCCTTCCATTTCCCACACATATCATCCACATGCTATCTTCCCTTATTTTCAATATTTCCTTTTCTATTGTCTGTTTCCAAATGCCCCATAATCATACCTAGGTTTTCCCCATCTTCATAAATCTCTCACTTGATCCATCCATCCATCCATCCATCCATCCATCCATCCATCCATCCATTGTTCATCTCACATCATTTCATTTAATATTTCTCCTTCCTTTTGTGTCTAAAGTCCTTTAAAGGGCCATCTACAAATAGTTGCTTCCACTTTCTATCCTGTCTTTACTCCCCATACATAACACTGTGTCTGACATATAACATTTAATGAATGCTTGTTGATTGGTTGATTGACTTTTGAGAGTTATATCCTTCTTTATTAAGCAGTAGTTCTAGCTTTCAAGATAATTTTGTTATATGAACATAGTGAACCCAGACCTGAAAGTGACTGTTGTTAAAATAGCAACTGAGAATAGTGCTAGATCCAGATTAATGCAAGTAATTAATCTACTGAAGTGGTAGCATTATTCAGTTCTGCACTGCACATTTCCATTGAGCTGCAGCCAAGGACCATGTTTTTCATAATTATGTCAGAATAATGCAAATTCAAATATATATGACCATTCAGGAGATTCATTATTGACACAAATTGAGACATAGCTTAATTATTCTTAGTGGACACTTGAGAGAGAACAGGGGTAGAGTCCATGCCTAGTCAAAGGGTCCTTTAAATTGCTATTGTGTAAAAGTCAATTTAAACGAGTGTAGGGGGATATTTAGAAATTTCACAATTTCATTTGTAATAGATGTTTGAAACTATGACTTTATCTCTTAGACTTCAATCCTGTCTCTTAGACTTCTGCCCCAGGTTGGGCTTCCCCACTCTTTAAACATGCTCTTTTGCTTGCTCCAAACATTTCTTCCTCATCCTCTCCCCATTTTATCCTCAGGCTCCAGAAACTGTGAATGTCAAGACATGTTATCATGGTGGGAACTCCAAAATTGATTTCTAGTCTCACCTTTGCCATTTAGTAGACATGAAACCTTAAAAGTGAGTCACTTGATCTTTATAAGACTGTTTCTTCATTCATAGCAAGGCATCATAATGCCTCTCCTACCTACTTCTCAAAATGATTGAGTATTAAAATGGAACCATTAAGCATAAGATAAATGGAAACTAGGATTATTTCTTTAAGACCTTATCATGCACTCTGCAGATGATTCTGGGACTTTGAAGGCCTTGTTTATGGAGTTTAATCTCTGAAAATCTCCACTACCAAGAAGGAGTACTGTCTGAATTATATCCCAAGAAGTTCAACACATCATTAAATAGGTTATAGTGTGATTAAGTTTTCTGCTACAGAAGTTTTAGAAAACTTTGTTCTAAGTTTTGATCTCTATCAGAGGGAGCAGCCACTCCACAGAAATTGCACATCACTTAAGTATGAAAGTTGCTAATATCGTTGTTATATCCTGTCTTGGTGTCTCTGTCCTTGCTGGTTTTATCCTTCCCTTGCAATGACTGAGATATTTGGTGAATACTTTCTGTTTTCAAAGTTCTTTACATTCATGATCTTTTTAAATTCACAGCACAACACTTTGAAGTTAATATTCTAGTTATAATTATCCAAAGATATGGAAACTGACTCTGAGAGAGGATAAGTGCCTTTCCTGGTAGCATATATCATTGTTAAATGAATCTGAAGAAATGGTCACTTGTAAATAAAACTTCCTTTATTAATTATTAAATTATGAATGAAAAAGCTATGCTCATCCTTGTGCTGAGTTATTAATAGGAATAAACTGAGAATTCATTAGAACTAAGCTCATATACATATAAAACATTCAGAATGAAATAGCTTTCTTTCATTCTGAAATATTTGTCATGCATAAATACTTTATTTAACATCTCTTGAGTAATGGAGTTGGAAAGACCTTACTCCTGCATCACTGAAATTTAAACACAGAAAGAGTTATGGAATGGCATTATCATTCCACAGAACAGAATTTAGAACCTATCTACTGACCCCTAAGTTTTTCCACCAGGAAAACTTATATTTATTAATGTGATCTTATTCTATATTATAGTAATACACATCTAGTTACTCCCATGCTCAATAAACTCTAATGACTCCCTCTTACCATTAAAATCAAATATAAATATGTTTTATATGGTTTTTAAAGCACTTTAAAATTTGGCCCCAACTTCCTTTTCCTATACATTACTCACCTTCTCAAACTCAGAGGCATCCTGACTAGACTTCTAACTCTTACTCACATGTAATATTTCATCTCCCATGACCATATCTCTATTGGGTCATTTCCATTCCTCCAACATAATCCTTTATCAACCTTAAATCATAGAATCTATTTATTTTTATACTTCACTCAAATTCTACTTTAATAAATAATGTTTTTCCTGGCACCTTTCTATTATTAGCATAATTCATACAAACATATTGTATCCTCCCCTAGAAAATAAGATCCTTGAGGACAGTGACTTCATTTTTTTCTCACATCACCTAATGTTCCATTTTGATTTACTTGTACATAACAGGTGTTTAAGAAATGCTTGGTTATAGCTTGCTTAACCATCAGAATAGTCAATGAATCAGTTTAATATAATATGGGTTGCATACAAAGTATATGAGCAGCAAGGTAGAACAGTAAATAGAGTGCCAGGACTAAATTCAAGAAGTCCTGAGTTCAAACCAGTCTGAGACACTTACTAGCCGTGAGACCCTTCACAAGTTGCCTAACCCTGTTCACCTCATTTCTCTCATCTTTAAATGAGCTGGAGAAGAAAATGGAAAACCACTCCAGTATCTTTGTGACCCTAAATGGGGTCACAACATTATTACATAATTGAATAATAACAAGAACAATGAATTATATTAATTGGTTGTATTTTTGAAAAGTTGGTTGGAAAACTATGTAAGTAGATAGATCAAATGACCTTTAATAGAAAGAATACTGATTCCATAGCTTTAATCATCTGATTTCTACCTATCTCAAAGGGCATTTCTCATCTTCCTCCCTTAAAAAATTTTCTCTTATTCAAGGCCATGTTTTAAGATTTACCTCCTTGTGATGTCTTCCCTGGAGTCTGGAAAAACTGAGAAATTTCTGCTTCCTCCTTTTTGTTATGAATCATGCAATGTACTGTGTTATTTGTTGTATGTATATTTCTATGTACTTTGTCTTACTAGCTAGGGTATAACTTCCTTGAAAACAGAACCTGAATCCTTTATGCCTCTTCATTAGATATTACAATGATGAGAAACTGCATAATAGATATTTGTTAGACAAGTGCATGAAATTAATGTTAGTGAAATCAAGGCATTCAGATAATGAAAGGTGAATTTTAAAAATCCAAAGTCTATTTAACTTTCAGACCAAGGACCCCTTCCAGGATAGTCTATGCTCAGCAAAATAATTATCCTTTCTCTTTCCCCCATTATTCCATCTGATGAAAACAGAAATTAAGGCCATCAGAGCAGATTCTTATTGAATCCAAGCATTGCTGTAAATGCTTGATCCAAAATGATCACAATAGCAGATATGCAATTTCACCTCAATAGCATATCCATTTACTTTCAGTAACTTTAGAAATTTTCTGTGTCCCTTGTTTCACAATCAGGTTCTGGAATTAAACTCAGCTTCACATTTTAGCATTGAAATCAGATAGACTTTAAGATGATAAGCCTTCTAGACTGAGATTAATATCAATTTCAATACTGTGAGTCAAATAGAATTGTACCATTTGATTATTAGTCATTTAGTTTATGGAATGCAGCCCATCCACATCAGACTATGAATTCCAACTAGGTGAGGTGAATTATGTTCAGTCTGTAAATTCCTATTTCTGTCAGATGTCATTTCCTTCATTATCCCATGAATGAAACTTTTTGATTTTTAAAAAGTTTTCTATCTTGCACAATTGTGTTATTTTTCCAATCCCATGTTCCATAACTCATTTCAGTGGTCCCAAATGCCATTTCCTACCTTTAAGAGGCAGACTAGTTGTGCTGGTCCTAACCCCTTCCTCCATAGAGATTCTATAAAAGATATGGGGCCAAAGCAGAAATGGCCAACAGGATTTTTTTTACATGATGCCACTTAAATGTTTACAAAGTCCTTTCCACATAACCATACCCTGAGGTAGATAATGTGTTACATCCATTTCATAGATGAACAGTTGTGGCTTTCCCACAGTTGCACGACTAGAAATTATCAAAGCCAGGACTTCAATTTATTGTAACCTTATTCTCGGTTTTTCTGGATGAGTTATTCTTGGCCATAAACTTGATCCTTTGCCTTCTGAAATATGTTATACCAAGCTCTCTGGTCTCTGATTATACTGGCTGCTAATCATGTGTGATCTTGACTGTTGTTCCTTGATATATGAATTCTTTCTTTCTGGATGCTTATAGTATTTTCCCCCTTTGATTCTAAAGCAATATGAATAGCTTTCTTTTAAAGTTTGTTGAAAAATGATGTGAGGATCTTTTTTGATTTTATTATTCAGATAATCCAAGGATTCTTTTTCCCCTCTTCTATTTTTCTGCATCAGTTGTATTTGCGATAGCATACATTATAGGTTCTATTTTTCAGATTTTTCTCCTTTATTTTACTATTTGTTGTTACTTGATGAAGTTTTTGGCTTCTTCTATTATATACATTCTTATTTGCAAAGAGTTTGTTTCTTGGACAAGGTCTTGTATTTCTTTTTTAAATCTATTTCTGATTCTTTCTTCCAGGCTTCTCATTTCTTTTCCAAATTTTCCTCAAGAATTTTAATTTGATTTATCAAAAAATATTTTTTCAATTCTTTTTTTTAAAGTTTGCTTAATAACTTCTAGGAATATGAATTAAGTTTGTGTTCAAACTATGTTTCTCTCAGAGGTTTATGGGTATTTTAATGTTATTTTCTTTTGCATTTGTGTTTTGAGTGTCTCTAACACCATAATAGCCCATTACGATGTCTTTATTTTCCCTATTGGGTAACATTCTGGCCTACTTCTTGAATTCAGAATTTATGTTAAGCCTGGGCTCTGCCACACTTTTGGAAGGAAGATCTGAGGTGCGTTTAGTGTTGTTTTCTTAGGGTATTGAATATGGTGTTATTCCAGAATCTAAGAGATAACTTGGGGAATATAAAGCTCCCAAAATGGTCAAATTGAGGGCAAAATCTGATTGTTGTCTGAGTTCTGTATGTTCCTCACCTGGCTTTGAGTTTGTGCAATAATAGATTACTGTAGTACTCAGTCACAATAAGTCAGCTAGGAAGTTGTTTGGGCTTAGGCAGTACAACTACAGAATACCATTTGGTCTAGGATTATGACTTACTTATTTATTCCTTTCTGGGTTGGTCTATATACCAGAAATGAGATCCTACTTTGTCCCTGGAGTTAGAACTACACTTCTGCTCCTAGCTTATAAACATCCTCCATCTCTCAGTGGATAGAGTATTAGGCCTGGAGTCAGGAAGATATGAACTCAAATGTGCTCTCAGAGACTTACTAGCCAAGTAATCATTTATCGAATTACTTAACCTCCAATTGTTTCAGTTTCCTCAACTATAAAATTGGAATAATAACAGCATCCTTCTCTCAGGTTTGTTGTGACAATCACATGAGAAATCATTTATAAAGTTCTTAGTACAGTGCCTAGCACACAGTAGGTCCCATATAAGTCCTTATTTTCCTCCCTCTCATTTTTCTCCCTCTCATTTTTCTCCTTATACCGAGCAGGGCCGCTTAACCGGGAAAACCAGATCTCTAAACTGGCTAGTGCTCAATAGTGCTGTCAATTAGTACCTGTTTCTATCATAGTGTATCAGTCTAAGTCCAGTGATGAGGCTCATATAAGTTTAAGACCTCCTTTGCCTCCAGTGCATCCCCTTTCCCTGGGCAAAGTATCAGCGTGTTCTTGTTCCAGTCTCATCTGAGACATAAGCAAAATCCCTGTCTGTTTTCCTATTCCAAGCTAGGCTGAACAAAGGATTCACTGTGGCATTTTCTGACTTATTCCATCAGAATTTGGTCTGGTCTATTTTTAAAGATTTGTGGATAATTGCTTGACCACATAGCTTCCTTTGAATCTCTAATCTTAAATCTGACCCCGAGCTCCAGGTTATTATTGAAAAACAGGACAATCATCTTGTCCCTTACCAAGAATTTAGAAAGTTAGATGTTAAAAAGCACCATGAACTTGATATCCTTTAATAGGCTCCTCTTGTCAGAACAACCAAGAACAACTTCAAGGTAGCAAAAGAAAACTGACAAAAAGAAATGAACAAAAATTCAAAGGCCTGGAATATGCAAATAGAAAGTAGTACTAAGATCAATGCACCAACTATCTCCAAAGTGTTGTGCTACATATTAGCCCTGTCATCTTAGTTTTGTAGGCATATGCAATATTAATACAAATATCTGTAATATATACTGTATGATAACTGCGTGAGTAGAGATAACCTAATCTTTTACTTTGGGAGCCAGGGTATTCAGGAGGATTTGAATTCAAGTCTTGCTTCTAAGATAAATATATGTTAATTTATATATATATGTCAATTTATATATATTCTGATGTTATGTACTAGATTGTATCAGTGTGTATATATATACACACTGATACAATCTAGTACAACTACCTCATTTTATTTTATTTATTTATTTGTTTTAAACCTTTAACTTCTGTGTATTGGCTCCTAGGCAGAAGAGTGGTAAGGGTAGGCAATGGGGAAGTGTCTGAGGCCATATTTGAACTTAGGACCTCCCATCTCTAGGCCTGACTCTCAATCCACTGAGCTACCCAGCTGCCCCCCCTCATTTTACATACAAGGAAATTGAGGCCCACATATTTTAAGTGATTTGCTCAAAGTCACACAGATGATGTCAAAGTTGGTTTTTGAACCCAAGTTCTCTGAATACAGAACCAGTGATTTGTATGGGAAATTTTTGTTTAATAGTGCTCCTTTTGGGAAAATGTCACTCATCATTATGAGGTCAGGAAAGAATGTGCAGAGGTAGTAGCATATGAATTGAGTGTTATAAAAGGAGTAGGAAAGGTAAAGGATGACCCAGAAGCAGATGGAACATGCAGACATTGCTATAGTAAACTGAATTTCATACAACAAAATTTTATTTTATTCATGCATAAATTGATACTATACATATTAATTTTAACAATTTGAAAGACTCATGATTTCAGGATGCTGAGCATTTCTTCCAACAACACATCCATCTAAATGAAATAGTCTTGAATAAAGAAGGAACATGATAGAACCATGTCATAGATTCAGAAGTTAATGTTAAAATATGATTACTGTTGAATGTTTAGCTAATACTGTTAGAAAAATGTGTTCTAAGAATGCTATCTGCTCAAAAAAAGAAGGAGAATGGGGGCAATCCTAATGGCTAATTTCTACTGGCAGAAGACAGTCTGTAATACTCAATTGCCTGAGAATAACAGGAACAATAAGGCAAAACTTTCGACATTATATATTCCTCCTCCATCCCTATATCATACTAAACAACAGGAATTGATTGACTTTGACATGTTCCCACTACTGATGGAAGACATTTGCTCTCCACTTCTCTCACTTGCCAGCTCTAATTCTGTGGTTTCCATCTTGTGAAAAAGCTACATGCCATGAGAAACATCAAAGTATGGTTGAAAGAATATTGGTATAGCAAACAAAACTCTTGGATTCTATCCTAAACTTGGCCACTAAAAAGTTTTATGACTTTGAACAAATCATACAAACATCTCTGAGCCTGTTTGTTAAGCTATAATTCACTAAGCAAATGATAATTGCCAAAAACAGGGACAGTTATACACAACACAAGTTTTAATTCAATTTTTGTGAAATATGTATGGTCAGAAAATTACCCTACTTCAAAATTTCTTCTCTACTGGTCTTCCACAATATCTGAAATTCCATAAATTGAAATATATTCCTAATGATTTTATCAGTTTAGGTGTTGTTCTCTCCTTATTTTCTCTTAAAATATGCCTCAGAGAGAGAGGTTGTACATTCATGTTTTACTAGCCATTATTATGTTATTGTGAATTATTTTTCCTACTTTGGAGTAGGATAAGGATGAAATTAAAGTTTTAATGGGCAGAAGAGGAAAGGTAATTTTTTTTCTTAAAGGGCTGACCAGGAAGGGAAGATGTAGATGATGGGCAGATGGTCTATCATCTTCACTTTCTTATTTATCTTCAGTCTCTCTTTGATTACTAGCTACTTTCCTACTGTTTTCAAATAGGGTCATGCTTCCCCATTAAAACAAACAAACAAACAAACAGAAAACAGAAAACAACACATTTTCTTGATCCATTCATCCATGCAAACTATTATTCCATATCTCTTCTTGATTTTGTGTGTGTGTGTGTGTGTGTGTGTGTGTGTGTGTGTCTCAAATTCCATAAGAAGGCTGTTTTCCACCATTTCCTTTCCTCTCCCTCTCTTCTGAACTTTCTACTGTCTGGCTTTTAACTTCATTATTCAACCAACACTGCTTTCTCCAAAGTTACTAATGATCACTTGATTGCTGCATTTAATGGCCTTTTCTCAATCTTCATCCTTGACTTCTCTGAAGCCTTTGACAATCACCACATTCTTCATGATCTTCAATCTCCCATCTCCAACTGGCTCTTGCCATCTTGACTGGTTGTCTTTAGATATCTTAACTCAATGTGTCTAATATAATTCATTATCTACTCCCAAGAATGCTAATTTCTTCCTAAATTACTGATTACTATTGAAAGTACAACCATTGGCTGAGTGACCCAGGTTTACAAATTAAGTCTTATATTGGACTCCTCAATTTTCCTCTTGCCCCCATCATATCCAATCCATTACCACGTCTAGCCATTGTTTACTTTTATAATATTTCTTTCATCTGATTCTTTTCTTCTCTGTCTTACCCCACCCTGGGACAGACTATCATCATTTCATGCCTTCATTATTTGTTGTAGCCTCCTGGTTTGTATATGCCAGAAATATCTCCCCATTCTAGTTCATCCTCATCCATTCAGCTATCAAACTGATCTTCCCATAATTCAGGTTTGATCATAATTTCACTCTGTGTAAATAGAAACTTTGTACCCCTGAACCACGTTACCCAGCATCCCTTTCCTTTTTGTCCCCAAGTTGCGTGCTTACGTTGTATCAATAAAGATGAGTGTAACCCCACCCTTACTCTCTTGCTGGCTATGCTTGGTGCTCTTGTGGCCCCATGTGTGAGGTCCTATTTTTCTTTCCTGAGGCTATTACTTTCTTTTTGCTTCAAGTTATTTTTTGAGTGTTTATTTTTATTTTTATTTTTTAGAAAAAATTTTACCATGGTTACATGATTCATATTCTTGCTTTCTCTCCTCCCCCCTCCCACCCACCCGCATAGCCGATTCAAGTTATTTTTAATAAATATAAATATAATACTTGGAGTATTTGGATATTAATTTTTAATCTTACAACTCAGAATTAACAAATTGGTTATAGATTTGATAAAGTGGCAGACTTGGAGTGAATTCAAATTCAGCCTCATATATTAACTAGATGCATTACTACATTATTATCTTGTTAATCAAATATTAAGTTTCCTGGCATTCAAAGCCCTACATAACCTGCTGGAGCACACCTCCAACTTTCCATTTTTCTTATGTATGCCTTATATGTCCTCATCAATTTTATGACCAGTGACACTGACATACTTGCTATTAGCAATCATTCCCATCTGCCTCAGGGCATTTTCATTTGCTATCTGCCATGCCTGGAATATTCTACCTCTTGGCTTACTTGTCTTCCTTCACTTCCTAACTGACATCCCACCTTTTACATTAGTTATTTCCCAATGCCTCTTAATTCTAGAGCCTTTTCTTGTGTGGGTTATTTTTTTCTGTGTCAATCTTGTTTGTACATAATTGATTTTATCTTTCCTTCCGTCTTAATATCACTTCTAATAGAGAAGAGCAGCAAGGGCTAGATAACCAGAGTAGAGTGGGTAAACCCAGGATCACACAGCTACGAAGTGTCTGAGACCAGATTTGAATCAAGATCCTCCTGACTTCAGGTCTGGTGCTCTAGCTACAGTTCCACCTAACTGCCACTTGATAGTTGTTTGTTATGCTGTTGTTTCTGGTAGACTGTGTGCTTCTTAAGAGGAGAGTCTGTCATTTACCTTAGAATTCCCTGGCACTTAGCACAATTCATGACATATACTAAATACTTAAGAAACAGTTATCAAATGATTGATTGATTTGGTATTTCTGCTTAAATGTCATTAGATTTGATTTTATGATGTGGTTGGAGAATAAATGTTGTTGATTTCAAAAATGACATTTTGAAACGAAGTTTGGCCCATGTTATAATGTGATTCCATTTGAAGATCTACCATTAACTTGAAAACTCAAACTTAAAAAAGGATCGGCACCTCTGTGTTTCTTCTATCAAACTTGTCACATTCAGGAATGGGCAGGATAATTGGGTAGTGTGAGTACTCTCTGAAATCAAGAGGGAAGAATTCGGAGAAGAGGAATGGTGTTCAGAATTATTACATAATGCTCAAGGATCAGGAAGCATGAGGAGAACATATGGCCCTTAGGCTTGGTATTTAGGAGATAACTAGTGACTTGATGAAGGAGAGTTTAATTGATGTGATAGGAATAAGAAACAAATTTAAAATGGTTAAAAAGTGAGTGGGAGGAAGGGAAGTGGAGACAGTAAATTTTGAATATTTCCTTAAAAAATTTGGCTGTGTAAGATGAGAAAATTTGACTGTGTAAAAAAGAAAATAATATTCTATCCCTACATTGTACCAATTAGGTGGAAGGAAGGGTAACAAGAAAGCTTTCTAAAATATCTTTCTAAAAGGCTGGTGGAGAATTGAGTATGTCCTTAGGTGTCCTGCTATTGCCATTATTTATTTTTTTCTTTTGCAATTGGATTTTATTGGTAATATAAAGAAATGTTGATAATTTATATGAATTTATTTTATTTTATTTTTAAATTTTTATTTTTTCCCAGATTACATGTTGCTATAATTTTTAAATGGTGCTATCTTTTAAGACTCTTTTCATCTGTTTTAGAATTAACACTGTGTATTGCTTCCAAGGCAGGAGAGTGGTAAGGCCTAGGCAATAGGGGTTAAGATCTTCCTTGGGTCATACAGCAGATTTGAATCCAGGACTTCCCAGCTCTATACCTGGCTGTCAATTCTGATACAATTTTTAATTTTTGTGTTCTGACATTTGAAGTTCATATTCAGTCACTCTCACCTCTCACTCCAAGAAGGCAAATAATGTGATATGTCAAATATAATATATAATATGATTGCACATATATTATTATGTAATACATATTTCCGTGTTCATCTTACTGGGAAGCAATACACTAGAGAAAAAATTGTGGAAGAAATAAAATGAAGATTGGTATGTTCTAATCTGCATTCAGACTTTGTTCCTTCTATGGTGGTGGATATTCTTTTTTGTCATGATCCCTTGAAGTTGCCCTGGATCTTTGTCTTGTTGATAATAGTTGTCATTCACAGTAAGTCATCATATTTTTATTGTTACTGCATAAAATGTTCTCCTGTGTCTGCTCACTTCAGTTTGCATCACTTCATATAAGCCTTTCCAAGTTGTTTTTTGATTAATCTATTTGTCACAAATATAGCACAATAATATTCCATCAAAATCATATACTACGAGTTGTTCAGACATTCTCCAAAAGAGAATTTCTAGTTCTTTGCCACCACAAAAAGAGCTGCTATATATGCTTTCATACAGATTGGCTCTTTTTCCCTATCTTTGATCTCTTTTAGATATAGACTGAATAAGTACTGTTACCATTTTTAGTAAATTAGGATCACTGGGCTATGGGGAAGGAAAGCAGCAAATGCTACAAATAGCCATAAAGTGGGCACTAGCCTTTCTATCCTACATGCAGTGAATATAAGAATAGGTAAATGCAACTACTTTCATGTCATTCCTAGGCCACTGGGGAAGAGAAGCTTATTACTGACCAAAGAAGAGAGTAAGATGAAATCTCTGTGTAGCAGTGCAAGCATCATAGAGAACCTTTTATTCCTGAGTGGTTTTTCCTGTCATGTGCCATGTCCCCTGGTAGTGTGATATGCGAGGCCAAGACAGGATATGAACAGCACAAAATACCAAGAACACAAGAGAATATGGATAATGTCCAAATTCTAACTTTGACCTCCATCTTTCAAAATAAGTATCTATTGTTTTCTTGACATCACTTTCTGAGTCCTTCTTATTCTCTCAGATGTGACTGCTTCAGAAGTTAAAGGTATCTTCTATAAATGAAAAGTTTCTGCCAGGTAATATTTAAAGTAGAACTAGCAGTGCAGAGAATAGTAGAAAAAGAAATGGATTCATCATCAGAGGCTCTAGGTTCAAATCCCAAATCGGCTACTTAGTACTTGAGTGATTTTGAACAAATCATTTCTATTCTATAAGCCCCGATTTCCTCATCTATAAAATGAAGTTTTCTAGAAATACATTTTAGTGTATAAGATAAAATTCTTGACTTGGACTCAAAAAAAACTGTGTTCAAATCTTTCCTCGTTGGCAAGTCCACTACTTCTAGGCATCATATGTGAAGTGAGGGAATTAGACTCAGTAACCTCTGAGATTTCTTCTAGTTCTAAATCTTCAATATTATGTCTAGAAGAAATTTTCTTCCTTTAAATCCTTTGATCTTGTCCTTTCTAGATTGAGCATTATAAGATTTCTATTCATATTTTGACTGAGGTCCTGTCTTCAACCAAAAGCAGCTAGCAATTTAGCTAATTGCTAAGGGGATTAACTGGTTCTTTCTTAAATGTGATTTATCTTTACTCATCACTTCATTTTCTTTCTTGAGGATATGGAGACAAAGATCCTCTAGCTGAATGTAAAATGATGAATACAAGTAGTCAGAGATTGAATATCTTCTAAAAGGATTACCAACCCTTCAGTCAAAGATGAAATCAAATTTTTAATGATTTATGTGGGTCAAAAAGCATATTATGTGACAGATTAAGCATAATACTTAAGCTTTTCTGCCTTAGAAAATGGTTTTTACTCTTTGAAAAGAAAAAAATGTAATAATTAAGTGAATAATAAAGCTTTGCTCAATCCAGCACTGTCAAAAAGGATTTCAGGATGAATCGCTACCAACATTACACTAATCCAGGCCTCCCTGGTGTTTGAAAGGCATGAGTTTCCTAAGTGCATTGAGTGGAAAGAACTCTGAATTTCATTTTTTTAAAGCAAAAAAGGAAATCTTTTCAGGCCTCACCACTTTGGCTCCTGAAAGTGATCAAAAAGAAGTGAGTTGGCATACTAAAATCCTTCACCCAAGACACTTCTGTACTCCTAGAAATACCAAGGGGGCTGTCCATCAATTGCTGGGTCAACTTCCTTCTTGCTGATTTTGCCCAGAATACCACTAGGGAAAAATTCATCTCTGATCTGCTTCTGTGTGCAAAATAAGAAGAATCTTAAAGATGAGATTCAAGGGTGCGCCAATTCCTTTAAATTCACTATTTAAATAAATCCTCTGATGAACCATTTTTGTCAAATGATTGATTACCCCCATCCAATTTATGTCTTGTTAAAATCTAAATTTTCATAATGGGTTTTGCTTACCATGAAAGTCATCTGCAGTGTGCGATTCCATTTCATAAACATTTATAAAGGAACTGCCAAGTGAAAGAGATTCTGCTAGACATTGCAGATACAATGGTAAACATAAACCATGTCCTGCCCTCAAGGATCTTGCATTCCATTGAGGATGTAAGGATTAATAATATAACAATTAAAATATATAATATTATGATGTGCTATTATAATACAATATAATAATATAACAACTAAAATTTCCTAAATACTTTTGCTTTTATGAGGGCTACTATGAAAATGGCTTCTTTTCACCCCCCTCATTCTGGGTAAGAAACCACTAAGTTTTCTGGGTAGGGGAAATTTGAGATCAGAGTTTTAGTGGATAGGTCAGTTTACATCTCATTTATGGATATTATATAATTTCCCAACATGATATCCATTTTATGCTCATATAACTTAGGTGTTGGATAAAATATGAAAAATCTCTGCTCAAATAAATTGTTCCTATTGAACTTTTTCCTGTCTTATTCTTAAGGTTCATGGGATCATGGATAGAGAGCTAAGAGTTGCTCTGACACCATCTACTCCAATCCCTTCATGCTTTTGTAGAACTAATAACATTAGGCAAGGCACATAGATGTACTCATGTATAGAACTGAAACAATGCTTCCATTTGGCTACTTGCATTTAAACTTTTTGTTCAGCATCTTTCTGTAACCCTGAATCTTAGATGTAAGCATGAGCTTTTCTGGGGATTACAGGAGTCACTGCCCACATGCCTTTGAATAATTTTGTCTGTTTTCCAATCTCTTTCCATTTGCTAAGTCGCCTCCTCCAGCTGCCATTCAGATTAATAGGATTGGGACAGGCCTGTACAGAAAAACAAACTCAGTCATGGTTCCTTCATTCAGAATTGAATAATCATGACAGATGTCTGTATAGTAGATTAATTTTGGGCAGCAACAAGGGTGGATGTGGACTCTTCTCACCCTTGAATTTCAGCCCATGCTCTGTTGAATCATCAATTTCAAACCAGCAAATCTGGGAAAGGTAATGAATGGCCCTAATTAGTATACAGTAGAATACTGCTCCCCTTCAGTAGTGCTTATATAGGAGTGCTGGTGAGAAGGCTACTGTTGTGAGGATTATTTAGTTATTAGTTAGGAGACCTAACAGGAAGGGCTGGAGAATTCCACATGGAATGGGGAAGCAGGAAGGGGCTTGTTCTCTTTCTGAGATGGACTCCATGGTGGTTGGGATAAGCTGCAACTGACCCTGGGAGACCTCAGATTTCCAGAGATCCTGAAGGAAGACTGACATCTACTTGTGGGAGATTTTGGTAGAGACTATTAATCCCAACCTGAGTTCCAGGTTAACTTGGGCTGGGTCAGCTCCCAGAATCTACCCACCTGAAGGAGTACAGCCAGTGGTTCTGGAGGAGCTGATACATCCCTGGAGTGAGTCTGGACTCTGCTGTGAAGATTCTCACTTCAGTCCTGCTATTCTCTGGGTCCTGTCTTGCTTAGGTCTCAGTTGAGTGTAGATAAGTCCCTCCTCAGATCCTGTGGTTTGCCCTTAGTCTGAAAGTGTAGAAACCCCTATTCCCATCCTTTAGACCATAGTTTCCTTAATTAAAATTGTTATAAACTCTTGCCATTTGCCTGCTAGCTTCCATAGGCCCCTTGCCTAGATGGTGCAGAGTGACAATTAGGGCCTAACTGCCACTTCTGTTAACAGATACTTCCTTAGCAGTTAAACCCAGTCTCCTTACTTTGTTTGGTCCTGCCTTCTGTCATTCCTGTCTCCCTCACACCCCACTGAGCCCACAAAATAATATTTAAGTTAACTTCCCTGGTTTTCCCCATTATACTGCAAATAGCTGGTTTTAAAGACAGTGTATCTAAGATAACTCTGCAAAAACTTTAAAATAAACATTTAGTTTAAAATGTCTTCTGTAAAACCTTAGTGATTCCCTATTTTAAAATTAAATTAAAATAAATTTAATTTAATTTATTTTTTTATTTTTAATATATTTTTTTTAAAAACCCTTAACTTCTGTGTATTGGTTCCTAGGTATAAGAGTGGTAAGGGTGGGCAATGGGGGTCAAGTGACTTGCCCAGGGTCACACAGCTGGGAAGTGTCTGAGGTCAGATTTGAACCTAGGACCTCCTGTCTCTAGGCCTGACTCTCACTCCACTGAGCTACCCAGCTGCCCCCTTAATTTAATTTAATAATTAAATATTAAGTTAATAAAAATGAAAATATTTTATTTTCCCAGTTACATATAATAATAATTTTCAACATACATTTTCTGAAATTATAAGATCCAAACCATCTCCTTTACTTCCTTCCCTCCCCTGACTCAGAGATGGAGATGGCAAACAATTTGATCTGGGCCATACATGTATTATCACATAAAAAACACTTCAATATTGGTCATTTTTGTAAGAACACACTCACACAAAACCAAAACTCCAAAATAAAACCATAAAATGATGTGAAAGATAGTATGCTTTGAACTTCATCCATCCAACTCCAACAGTTATTTCTGCAGAGGTGAATAGCATTCACTGCCATAAGTCTTTCAGAATTGTCCTAGATCATTGCATTGCTGGGAGTAGCCAAGTTTTCACAGTTGATCATTAACCAGTTTTTCTGTTACTGTGTACAATATTCTCCCAGTTCTGATTATTTCTGTTCAGCCATTCCCCCACCGATGGACCTCCCCTCAATTTCCAATTCTTTGCCTCCACAGAAAAGAGCAGGTATCAATATTTTTGTACAAGTAGATCCCTTCTCCTTTTTTTATTATCTCTTTGGGATATACACATATATGTATAATCACTTCATATAAATATTTCCAGGTTTGTTTGTTTTTTAAGATCATCCTTTTCTTCATTTGTTTCTTATAGCATGATAGTGGACTATCACAGCTATATACCAGAGCTAGTATACCTATGGGTTCTGGTATACATTGTTTTCCTGGTTGTAATGATTAAAATTTTCTGGAATCTGTATATGTATATACATATGTATATGTAAAAGTTATCGAGTAAGAGAGAGAAAACACCAAGCTGCCCTAAATACAAAATAATGTACAATATTCAAATGTGAACTGTAACTATTATCAGTAATATAAGGATCCAAGGCAACTCCAAGAAATTCATGAGGAAAAAGTCTATTGACTGTCAAAGAAGGAATTGACCGATTTGAATGTAGATTGAATCAAATATATTCAATTTTATTTTCTTTAGGAGTTTTTTTTTCTTGTATAAATTATATATGTGTTCTTTCATATCATGATGATCATGGAGGGATGCTCTGTATGATATATAATACATCACATTACCTGCTGCCTCAGGAAGGAAGGAGGGAATGGAGGGAAGGAAAGAACATGGACCAAAAAATGTCAAAAATGATTATTAAAATTGTATCTATATATAGTCAGGAAAAAGTATAATAAATAAGACAAGAGAAAAATATTTCTATAGTACTTTAAGTGTAAATACTTTAAGTACTTAAATGTAACATTTAATTTCATTTTCATAACAACCCTGGGCAGTAGGTGCCATTATTAACCTCATTTTATAGATAAGGAAACAAAGGAAGGCAGAGGCTAAGTCACTTGCCCAAGGTCACACAACTAGCAAATGTTTGAAGCAGAGTTTGACCTCAGGTCTTCTTTACTACATCCCAGTACTCTATTCATTGAGCTACACTAACATTTTCTTTCTGACTTCAACAAATTTGCTCGTGATATGACTCTCAGTTAGAATATATTCTCTTCTTCTCTTGCCCAAGACATACACATACTTCAAGAAAGTTCCAATCCCACTTCTCTAATGAATTCATTCTAGTATAGCCCAACTTCTGTGTCCTTTCATTCTTCAGGAAGAATATAGCATCTTGTTATATAAGTATATGTATAATATATATTATATATGTTACATAATAAAGAACATTTTATCTCTCAATTACATCCTATGCTATATAATTCTTTGTTGTCTATGTCTTAAATTCTCTTTAGGATTAAGTAGTACTTTAACAAGATTGTAAAACCTTTGAGGGAAGAAATTATATCTTCTAAATGTGTTTTCTAGATGTCCATCAGCTGGTAGGACCTCTCCCAGATTTTAGCATTTTTTGTACATTTTTATATATAATTATTTTTAAAGAAATTCTTCCCAATAGTTCATAAGTCATTTAAAAGGGGGGCCTATATCATTTTTAAGGTCTAGTAAAGGCAAGTCAACTGACCTCAGACCTTGACAGAAATAGTCTAAGACAATGAGTGCTATTATTATCCCTATTTTGTGATCAAGGAAACTAAGGCAAATAGTGGTTAAGTGAATTACCTAAGATCATATAGCTAAGAAGTATCTGGAGCTGAACTTAAACTTGAGACATCCTGGGTCCACACCCAGTGCTCTATCCACTGTACTACCTAGCTATCTCTTGTGACATCCTGTTATCTCTAGAATTAACTATGAAGTGCTCTTCCTGGCATTTAAAGTTATTCAAATTCTGGCTCCTACCTACCTTTCTACTTAGCTTATATTTTGCTCCCCTCCACATATTCAGTAACCAAGCTACCAAAACTCATTTGTTCCTTTTACACAATATTCCATCTCTTATTAAAAACAGAAAATGGTACCTTACTAACTGTAAATGCAGGGGGTGGGGGTTATTCACAGAGAGGACAAAGACTATCAACTGAAAAAGAAAAGAGTGATGAAATGACAGATTTCAGAACAGCATCAGCTAAGTTTATATTTGAAAGGCACCAAAAGCTGTTGTTGAATAACAAGTCTAGGTTATCAGAGAAACAATTTGGAAGCAAAGAATCAGAAGTCATCCTGGGTATCAGTTATTTAGAATGAAATTTTATGAGCAGTGAAATGTTAGGAAAGCATAAAGTTCAAAAATTTAGTTTAGCAGTAGAATTATCTTTTCAACACAAAAACTACATCACATATGGAACTTTTATTGACATTTCATTCCTGAGATTCAAAGTGTACTACAATCAACATTCCAAATTTGTAATTCATACTGAGCACATGGCTCTTTTTCATTTATATATCTCCTCTACTTCCCAGGTTCCTATAAGCACATTCTAGTTCTTGCCTACAATACTGTGTATTGGTGGGAGGTTACCCAAATTTATTTATTTATTGTGATTATACATATATATATACATAAATATATATTTTTAATATATGAGACCTGTAGTATTAGAATTATTATTTTTGCCTAATTGCTAAGTAAGTGGTTATGTTTAAAATCTTAGTTGTTGGTTTTGTGAAAATGTAAGCCAATTAATGGGAACTCAAGAACTAGACTAGTGAGCAGGAGGAGTATATTCCTTCACCATACACTTAGCCATAGATCATTAGAAAGTTGGAATTTTTTTTTTAAACCCTTGTACTTCGGTGTATTGTCTCATAGGTGGAAGATTGGTAAGGGTGGGCAATGGGGGTCAAGTGACTTGCCCAGGGTCACACAGCTGGGAAGTGGCTGAGGCCGGGTTTGAACCTAGGACCTCCTGTCTCTAGGCCTGACTCTCACTCCACTGAGCTACCCAGCTGCCCCAGAAAGTTGGAATTTAAGAACATACTTTTGGTCTTTGTTTGGGAACCAGGACCTCCCAGTGTGGAAACCTTGGAAAGAATGAATCTAGACCTATCTATGTAAGTAAAGGTTAGAGTAAGAGAGGCAGTTTATAGAAGGAAAAAACATTCATGTCCCCATGATAAAATTGTGAATTATTAGTGTTGGTGATGACTCTGTTTAGCTATCAGACAAGTAAAGATAGATAAATGATGAAGGCACATACAGCTTTCCCCCAAACATCTAGCTTCTAGTTAGTGAGAACAGAAATCTCTTCCCTCTCTTCCTTTTGTGTCAAAAAAGGATCTCCAAAGAAATCACAAGAAATATTGTCTAAAAATTGTTCATGAAATTGTCTCTCCATTGCTTTCCTTGAATAATATAGGTGAAGATTAATGTACATTCCTTAACATCTTTTGTTATTAGTTTCCAAAGACTAATGGACAAATGCTATATTGAAACGTGCCTAGTTTAAAAGATTATGCAAAAGGCAAGGATAAAGGGTCTAGTAAACCCAGAGCTGCAGGAGTTGAGCCCCACCCCCCCCCAAAAAAAACAAACTTGAGGCAATCAGCAGGAGTATTTTTAGAATAACTACAAGTTCAGGCTGAAGCTAAAACTATCTATTGGTGGTTAGGAACTCAGGTTAGCTTTAAGAGAATGCAGGGAAAATTATGGCACGCTTACTTTTTATTCTCTTCTTTACATAGGAAACATTAGACCAAATTAAAATATCCTGGGCATCTACACAGATTAAAAAGGGCACAAGCTGGCAAGTTATCTTAGACTGAAAGAGATTCTCACCCTTTTGCTATTGCTACTAATATGTTGAGCTAAAAAGTAGAGGGCTGCTTGTATATAAATTAGAATGGATGATTAAAAAAATAACACCTGGATAAAATTGTCTTTCTGGTAGCTTCCCTTCTTTACTAATGACTATTCAGCCAGTATTGTAGGGCCCATGGTAATAAGCTTCATGCATTCTATCTTGAGTTCATATATATAAGAGATTTACTCATATATCAAAATGAATGGTCAAAGAAGAAGAAATTAGAGGAAAGAATAAAGTACAAAGAATAGCATTACAATCTGTTTTAAATAAATTTCACATATTTTAAGACCACATTTTGAGAGGGGGCATTTTTCTATAGTTCCTTTCTCTCTTTTTCACTTGGTTTTCCTAAACTTCACTCTACTTTCACTCAATCTTTTTGATCTCTTCTTCTGTCTTCTGGAGTAGGGAGTAAGATAAGGAATGAAGATAATTGTTTCCTTTCCCCACCAATCAAATCTTAATTTCATTATTTATTGTTGCTTTCATACATAATGAGGGCAGCAGTATGGTGTGAAATGAGACAGGATTAGAAATTAGTAAGTGTGTGTCCTAATCCTGGCTCTACTTACTAGCTATGAGAAATTAGTTGTCAGTTAAACTCTATATGCCTCAGTTTCCACATTTAAAAGAAGAAAGCCATATTAGCACTACCTCTTTTAAAATGCCACCAGAAAGATATCAGCTAGCACTGTTAATTGCCAGAGGTAGTACTCCTATCCTAGGATATCCAGTTGCAATTTAGAAGTCATTAAAGGTGATGCAAGAGGGAGGTGGGGAATATAGGATATAAAAGACAAATTGCCCTTGTCCTTCCTCTTACATGGCTCAAATTCCAGTTCAAGAAGCAGTTTAGTTTCTAGAGTCAGATTACCATTCTCCATTATGCACAAATAAGTCTCCATGTCCTCTGTTTCTTGGCCCATGAAAGATGAAAGAAGAGTGGGATGAATTATAGTTATCTGAAAAATTGTAACGTCCAGGATGGATAAGGTTTTCATAGATTTAGGATCTTTATAAAATTTTATAAAATGCTCTTGTGTCAGAGATTCCAGATGATATGCCAAACATTAGCCTAAATAGAAACCTAGCCCACGTCCTAAATACTTTTTCCAATCCCAAAATGGCTTCTATTGCTTTCAATGGAAAGACTTGGCATACAACAAGACATGAATGGTTAGTCTTTATCCCTTGTTAGCTTCTTTCTCTTCTCCTTATCTTGAAATTTCCTTTTGACATTTATCTATACCTAATTACATCCTTTCTTTGATACAGTATACCTTATCCCACTACCACTTAGTCAGGAATAGTTAATTACTGTTAAGCATTTTGAGAAAAAGGGGCATTTATCTCTTTAGTCATTTTTCTAAAATGAAATAGATAAGAATGGAGTCATGCTTTGCAGTTCTACAGCTGGGTTATTTTCAAATGTTATGCCCCAGCATAGCAAGACCAAGATTTTTAAGTTGTCTCTTCCCATCCCCCTGACCACTTTGACGACTTTGGTATAAAGGATCACTAATCTTAGAAGTCACAAACTTCAGTCTTTGAAATTTTTCTTCAGTGCTTCCAGTCTCTTAAGTCTTTAAACATTTTACTTTCAGTGGTATCTACTTCCTCTGCTTGAGAAGTGCCTAGTATTCCCCTTCTCTCTCTTTTGACCAAATTTACTCTCAAGGAAGGCTCTGACAGACATTTATCTAAGTACAAATGACTAGTGGGCTAAAAAGTGACCTTCATCAGGAGATTTTCATCTGAAGAGAGATCAAAACATTAGACTAACAGGATGAAATTTTAATCTTAGACTGAGAAGGATTTTTTTTCTCTGTTAGGGTGTGGTTGAAGGTCTTTAAAAAATTGAGGAACTTGACCAACTCCTCAAGTAATGTATCCATTATCATTCCTGGAAATGAGTGCATTTAATTATTATGACAATAGAAATGGAGAAGTAGTTATGAATTAAAAGTTCTTTTTTTAAAAAATAAATGCAGTATGGAAAAGATTAAATTTGGCCAAATATGAAAAGACCAATTGGACTCCTTGAAGTATAGACAGATAAATGGAGTGCAGTGAAAAAAACACTGCACTTGTAAAGCAAGAGGCTTTTTATACTATCCCCTTCTCAACTACCAGCTCTTTGTATGACCTTGGACAAATCATTTGCCCTCTGTAGCCTCAATATCCTTATATTTAATATGAGAGTTTTAGACTAAGTGCTTATTAATATTTCTTCCACCTTTGAGATATTAGGATATGATTCTCATGTTACCATTTAATTAAAACATCACGATGAGGTAAAAGTAGTGTATTAACTGTTTTTTTAAAGGTTTTGGATATGGAAATTGTTAATTGGAGAAAAAGTAAAAGGTCTACATAAGTAAGAACATGACATATGTAAAATGTCTTATAACTTCCTCTAAGATGCCATGTACTTATAAAACTTTATCATAACAATTTTTTTCTAATTTCCCAAAACTTTTCACAATGAGTCATCAACTGTGACCATTATGGAAGTCACAGAATTTGGGACAAGAAATGCTTTTCCACATACCATAAAAAATTGAAGGGAAAAACCTAACTGGAGCAGAGAGTAGTTTGTCATCTCTGTAAATATATACACACACGTGTATATACATACAAGTATGTATGTATATTTCTGATAAACTTTATTGTTAGGATATTTTTATGCCCAAACTCTGTATGTAAAAACAACAGCAGTATTTAGATAGATGTTGAATGAATCATTTCTGGAGACACTTGAAGGCTTTCTGTTGCATGCCATGCCTTTGTGTTAAAATTTCCAAATATTATATCAAAGATTATTTTGAAGCATGTACCAGGACCTAAATATCTCTTCAAAACCTAAGATTACCTATCCTTTATACACATATATCCACTATATGCAAATGTATATCTCTTTCCTTAATTTAAAAATACTGCATTAAATATTTCCCCAATAAGATGTAATTTTTAAACAATCCTCTTTAAATTTGTGTTCCAATTTCTTTTCCATTCGGCATGCCACTCTCCTTGAGAATACAAGCAATTTGATATTGATTACACATGTGAAGTCATGCAAAATATATTTCCATATTAACCATCCATACCCCATTCTACTGCAGGGCAATTCAGCTCAATCAGCACATGTACAATCTTGTTGAGGATTATTTTTGGCTATAAGCAAGGTACTATGGGAGACATAATGTATCTGCTGTGATAATTGACTTCTGGAGATAATCTATTTAGGAAGCTAGAAGTGACATTGTACACCTTAGCCCAAAATCTCTTTTGTACCAACCTGAATGAAGCTGCCATGTTCTAACTCTACTGGTAGTGAGTACAAGAAGTATCTGGAATTTACTTAACTTCAGAAATTCTAATATGCATACACTTTTCACCCAGTCTGATCATAATCTATTGGTGACTGAGTATGCAAGTCCTCAGGAATTTCTTGATGCACAGAGTGATCCTAGAGCTAATATATATCAGAGGTGGCATTGGACTCAGCTCTTCTTGATTCTGAATCTCCATTTTATCCCCTAAGCCAGAGTGGCTTAATGGTAAGAAGCTCTGATTTAAGATGAACAAATGTGGTATAATCTACCTGGCTTGGAAGTCAGAAAACAAAAGATCTAGATTTTAAACCCACCTCTTCTACATATTATTTTCAAGATGTTAGGTAAATCAGGTAATTTTTCTAGGTCACAATTTCCTCATCCATAAAAAGATAGAGTGAGACGGGATGATCTCTAAAACCCCATATGGCTCTGAATATTATGAAATTAGGAACTACATGGAAATGGCATTTTGTCAACCCTTACCTTCTGTTTTAGAATCAATACTGCATATTCATTCCAAGGCAGAAGATTGGTAAGGGCTAGGCAATAGAGTTTAAGTGACTTGACCAAGGTCACACAGGTAGGAAATGTCTGAGACTAGATTTGAATCCAGGACATCCTATCTTTAGTTCTGGATCTCAATCACTAAGTCACCTCACTGACCTGAAATGGAGTTGCTTGTTTATTTTTCATAAATATATTATCTTCTCCCCTACTTAGGTGTTCTGCTGTTCTTCTTAAGAGTTATATCCAGTGGGAAACAAGTCTAGCAGTTATACATGTTTATTAAAAAAATGAGTAACCACGTCTGATCATCCAACTAGCTCTTTGCTCACCAAGTTTTGCTGACATATAGCCAACATTTCTTCTTATTATCTAGAAATAACATTATATATGTCTTTCTTTTTCTTTTTGCTTTGTACCCATTTTCTGATAACATCTGGCAATTTTGTCCAATAAGTAAATAAGCAAAAAACAAAAGCAAAAACAAATAAGGAACTTTTAGGATGGCCTACTATTGATATAGTCATCTTGATTGTCAGTATTCATGATATTTGAATTGTTATTCATAACATTTCCTTTTTACATGGTCACAAACTTTTCCTATTAATATCATTCAGAATTTTGCCATTAACAAAAGCCAGACTTCCCAATAATCTATAGTTCAAAGAAATGACTCATTTCACTTTCTCAAAAATGTAAAAATGTTTTCTTACCTCTAGAAATTATGTATTTCTCCTATTTCCCTTGTATAGTAAGATTTTTGTGTGTTTGAATATGTATATATGTGTATTTACTTATTGACATATAAACAAATGCACACAAATCTATACATATATGTGTGTATAAAAAATGCATACAAATAAAACACATGAATGTATGTATCCAATATATGAGGTATCCAAATTATTGTGTATGCACATAGCAATTCAACAATTCCATATACTGGTTATTTTAATACCTTCTATAATGTATCTAGTCTTTATCACTTAAATTCACTGAATATATCTATATTTTCTCTCACCATCAACATCTATTAATATATTTTAACCAAACCTACCTATGAATCATCTTTATCCTAATTTTCCTCATCTTAATTTATCCTCTTAGGAATTGAATACAAAAACTAAATAAGAGTTCAGGAAAAACAGCTCATGTTCTTTTATCAGTATCTCAGAATAATTATTTAATCTTCTCCTTGTTTTCCTTTTTTTATACAAACCAAATAAAAATAATGTCATGTTAGTGATAAAGTTTGTGTTTCCCTTGGTATTCATTGATAATCTCAGGCCATTCCTTATTTCAGCGAATTTGTCAATATCCTTAAAGGATTTTTGGAGGTTCTTTTGCATTTTTCAGAAGAACTTCTCCTTTCTATTTTCTTTGCATCTAAATTTCGTGGTGAGTGCTATGTGCTTCCATCAGTCTTTTTTTTTATTATTTCTCAATATTTTATTTTCTTCATCGTATCTCTCTATTTTTGATTTTATAATTTCATCCTTGCAAGAACCCAATCTCCAAAAATTGATTTGTCCTATAAAATTCTTTATCAGGTGATCATACCTAAACTCCTTTACCTGGCAAGAATGATCTTCTTGACTTTCAAATTTCCTTGGTTTAGAGAACTATTTATTTATTTATTTTGATATTTTGTATACACTCACATGTACATATATTTGTATATGTTGGCCTATACATAAATAAGTAAATTTATAAGACAATGATGGCTGTTTACAATTGTAACCACTAAAGCAAGCACCTTTTCTCCCACTTAAAGTCTCAGAGAGATATTTCAGGATTATTTAGCCCTTTAGTGACTTGCCCAAGATCAAAAAGTCAGTAACTTTTAGAGCTCAGACTTGAAACTATATTTTTATTCATTTTGATGCTGTTTCTATCTACGATACTGTGATTTCTATCAATTAGAACTGTGTTTAGGAAATTTGTAGAGTATTTCATACTATGTGTCATTTTCCCTTATTTAATCTTAGAGTGTGCAATGTTGTATAGTATATATTTACTTTAGTATTTTAAAGGATGGAGAGATGAACAAGTCAGAGAGTGGAAGAGAAAGGTTTTGTAGGAATAAAAAATGATAAAATGAAAATGATAAAAGCTTTGTTTGATCTTAAACCAGGGGAAATGAGAAAAATGAAGTCATAAAAAAAGCAAAATTCAAGACATGTTAGCTAGAGTTAGTGAGGATATAAGTTTGATGAGATCCATAGTCCTCGTTAGGAAATTCTGAGAGATAAAGCTTGATGAGTAGGAAGGGATGAGTATATGGAAAACCTGAAAAACAGGAAGTATCATTGAAGTTTATTTATATGGTTTTCAGTTTTAAAGTGCAATGTTACATACTTTTAATAAGGCAAAAATCAAATATTATATCACTTCTGTGTGATCTTCCAAATATCAATTCATGAATAATGTCATGGTAATATAAGAAATTGAGGGTTATGTTTTCTTCTAGGCACAACATGCTGTGAGAGTTGCTGACAAACAAAACACATAAAACTTGTTAAAAGAATAGGGTAAGGCCTCTAGCATATTCAGTAGATTTATTGGAGGATAGAGTAGACAGGTGACACAATGGATAGAACACTGAGCTTCAAGACAAGAATACCTGAGTTAAAGCCATCCCTTAGATATTTCTTAGTTTTGTAAAGTTGGTTGTGCCATTCAGCTTCTCATAGCCTTCTTTTCCTCATCTGTTAAGTGAAGGTTAATGGCTCTTTAAGATATTATTTGTTGTCCTAAGATGGAACAGATGGAGAATGTGGGTGGTTTGTGAGCTGCATCAATAGAAGAAAATTCCAAAATCAAGATATGAAAAATACTCTGAAGTATTGGCAAGTGAAGACATATACAAGAATGGGCAATGGGGATGGCATAAAGAAAATGTTATTTGAAAAATGGTTAGAGAAAGTAGAGATATTTATGCTGGACAAGGAAAAATGGCATACTGAATAAGAAATGTGCTTAGAGTGAAGAAGATCTGGTTTTGAGTTCCAGTTATGAGAAATATTTGCTATGTGGCCTAGGGAAAAAATCACTTAGTCTCCCAGTGTATAAATCAATCATATGAGAATATCAGTTTCAGAGAAGATATTATATGTTATAGTAGAGAGAGTTGATTCATTATGCCAATGAAAGTATAGTTCTAATTCTTATGTCTATAAAAAAAGAGAAAGATGAAAACACTTTTTGAATATTTTAACATCTACCTTGTGGGAAAGTAAAGAGAGTTGTCTGCTATTCCATAGGGTTGAAGAAAAATTGGTGTGTTGAAGTTATAATATGTTAAAAATCAAAAGAACTCAACAAAATTATACCTTTACAAATATTGAGGGCTGATTTATAATGCATTTCATTCCCTGTCTGGGAAAATGCTGAAGTAGAAGCTAGCAGACAACCATTTTTCAGAGAAATCATAAGTGATTTCTCTACTTTGTAGAAGTGTGATTTAAATAATCTCTTAAGTCTTTTCCTGCTCTAAAGATTGAGATTATGTGATGCTTTAAAGCCTATGTGCTGTTATCAGTCATTTACTAGAAGTCAGGTCAAGACTTGTTTTTACTATCATGTCAAATAAATAACTAAATTTCCTGTAAAAATAATTAGCACTTCCTGTAAAAAGAAGAAGGAAAAAGAAAGGAAAAAGTATTAATGGAGATAGTCAAGCAAGCTTAGAGTCTTACTTGCTTTTTAAAAAAATTTTGAGTTATTTTAATCAGAAAATGACATCTGAATAAATAGTTTCATGACATTTTCAGGGATATCTCATGATCAGAAAACACCTGCAAGATTAAGCTTTGTTATCTTTAGTATTCATAGGGAATAGTATTCATAGGGAAAACAAGAGAAAAAATTGCAACTACATAAAAACCTGGCAATTTCAATCATTTATTTATATATCTATGTCTGTGATTGCTTATTTATTGCTTTAGTTCCAATATTGTCAGCCTTAAAGAGAATGCCAAAGGAACATGTCCAGATTCTTGCTTGACAGTACTAAATAGGCAGTTTCTGCCATCAAGCTCTGTGGAAAAATTCAAAGGTATGTAAAATTGTTATTGAGCTCCTGTTTTCAAATCTCTGACTGTCCAAAGATCTTCACTTTAGTGTCTGACTCCACTCTGCCCTCCTAAGAAGTATTCCATTCTCCCTAACTCCTTCCCTCTATTCCCCCTATGAGAAATACAAATGTAAAACTCAGAATGTTAGAGCTAGAAGAAAACTAAAAGTCATCTTATGCAAGCCCCTTATTTTGCAGACTAATAAAGAGGTACAGAGATGTGAAAGGACTTGCCAAATCACATAATCTATACGTAGAAGAATTGAGAATCAGAATCCTATTTCCTTAGTATTTTGACTCTAAATCTAATCTTTATTCAACTAGACCATAGCTCTTCCTTCCCTCAATTTTCAGTGCCTGAGGAACTTTCATAGTACGTTATACTTGCCATACAATTTCCTTTTCTTCATTGTATTCTAGTTTTATGTCACCACATCTACTAACTTCCATTCACCCTACCCTCAACCTACTGCTTCATATTTGATTTTAATCTTGAAAGAAATGACCACATTTCATTAATTTTCTCTCTCTCCTCTTGCCCAGAAAGTGTTAGAGATTATTTGATGGGTTAAATAAACTGGGGGGTGGGCAGGGGAGGGAAACACTTTAATTATCTGTTTTAATTTGAATCATCATGGTATACTCTGCTGGCACTTCCTTGGATGATGATCTTTGGAATAAGGAAGACATGGATTCATAGATAGATGGAAAGACAGACCTTTGAGTACAGCATCCTGATAGTACTGATAATGAAACAAGTTCAGGAAGTTTAATCTATTGCCCAAAGGGATAAGGTGGTAAAGGTCAGGGGCAGGATTTAAATGCAGGTTCTCTTATGACATGTAAGGAATCTCCATCTCAGAAAAACTAAGCAATTTAAACAAAGTCACAATATTCTACTAATGATAAAATTTGGACTGGAAAGAAGGCATAATGAATTTTAATTCATTTATCCTCCGTTTTTTGCTTCCTGTCTATATACCAACCAAAGGACAATTCGGTTTAACATTACCAATGGTGTTTGCATTTTGTTAGTGACCTGAGCATTTGTTATCAAGATAACCCGAGTTTGAATCTTAGTTGTGAAATCTGGACAATTCACTTTGCTTATTTGTGCCTTAGTTTTTTTTTCAGATTTAAAATTAGGCATTTGAATTTGATAGCCTATAGTAGCTTTTTCAGTTCTAGATAATGTGATCCTAAAGTGGAGCTAGTTAGTTCAGTGCTATAATTGATGGAAAAGACTTGATGATTAATTATGATGAAGATGAAGATGATTATGATAGGCATTATTCCATGTTCTTACTTATTTCTAGAAGTCATACTTCCCAGGCATGAGAGAAGAAGAGGAGTGATCATTTGCTAGGCATCATACTTTTGAAAAGTTTACAACTTCTGGCTTATCACTCTCTATTTTGGGGTAAATATTAGAATATAGTAACTATAAGGTGGGTTTTTTTTTTTGTTTTAACTGGAGTCAGTCCAGAAGATTAAGTGTCATTCCACACAAATGAAGTGACATCACCTTCATGCCATAACTGCATTGCACTGAGATAAAAGCACTCAATAAATCAAATTGTATTTGCCAACCAAAATTAATATTCATGTAGGAAATATAGAAGCCTTTACCCCAAACAGTATATTGATTAGAATGAAAACATCAATGGAGTTATACATTTTCCCTCTGCATTGATTTTGTTTCACTTGCTTAGCTATTCCCTGGATTAACTTTACTAATAAATGTTCACAGGGGTTTATTCCCCTGAATGTGATGCCACATATTGATCCTAATTATGGTCTCCTGTCCTAAGTCCAGGCCTTTTATCAGACACTCAAAGGCTTGGAAGGATTTGCCAAGGTGACAACAGAACTAATCCATCTTGTCTGTAAAGGACAAAGCCAAGAACACACTGTGTTGGGAAGTTTTTGCTATTAGAAATAGAGAGTATTCCATAACAAAAGACATCACTTGTAAAATATATATGTCTTTATTTAAATACTTTGACTATTATATCATATGATTGGCTTAGCTGTTCTGTTAGTGCTGACATCTGGTTCAATGTATAAATTACTAGTCTGCCACCAAAAAAACTGCAGTACTGTGGAGAAAATCAACAGGAGTATTTCTATTACAGAATCACATTTTTAGAAACAACTTAAATCTAGTTTGATTTATAAAAGAATTATGGATATGTGTTTCTGCCTACTGCTAAGTAACAAGTAGACAGAGTTATTAAAGCACATACACACACACAAATATGGACTCCTACATACAGTTGACACTGGATTTATTTTTTTGAAAAGAGTAAATAAATACTCTCAAAAAGAATCATCTTATAATTGTATGCCTCTTTTTGTATTTTTCATTTAATTAGATAACTGCTAAAGTTACTCCCTATTTCTGGGGTAATAGTACCTATCCTAACCTAAATAAATTCTTAGACCAAGGAGCTCATTAATTCAAAGTAAACTTATAATCCATAAGCTCGTGCCACCACCGTCCTATTAAAAAAATGTGTGCATGCCTGTGCATGTGCTCACACACATTCTTATCTTATTGAAATGTCAGACTATCGATATTGAAGCTTAGCTTTTAGTACATTGTTAGAAGAAGAATGTGAGAGAGTTGTGCATTTGCAGGCTATAAAATCTAAGGGACAGAGTTAAATCAGAATATAAGTCCTTCCACCTGGTTCTCTTGCCAATACAGCTCAACAGTGGAGAGATAAAAACAGTAGAACTGTTCCTATTTCCCTCTCAGACAACATTCATCCATCCCACTGGCAGACAACACTACATTTCAGTAAATGAATAGATATTAATTTCCATCCAAATGTCTATTTCAATTTGTTATCCTGAGGGATAAACACTCACCGAGGTGACACCCAAGTCAATATTGACCTTGAGGTATAATAAATCTTGACATTCCATAGAATAAGAGTTTCACACAAAGGCTATACACACAATTCAATCAGTAATATTAATTTTGAAATATTAGTATATATCACAGTTTATCCTCAGGAAATTGGTACTCATAACTCCTCCTTCTCCACTTGCTTGTTGTGATGTGGAGGTAAGCCATGGTCCTTAAAGTCATAGCCAGTAGGACTCAAAGACTATATAAGTGCTATATTGAGTTGTAAAATCTTTGGGTAGGGGCCCAGCAATGGGTGGATATGTTTGGTATACACGAATTAGACTACCACAAAATACAAAAGTTCATCTTGAAAGTCATGAGTTTTTTAGTATGCATTCGTGAAGGAACCTTGAAATTACTGACTCTGAAAGTATTCTATAGAGAAGATATTTTTTTTCTTCCTGTGTCTTTGTCTCTTTATTCTTTATATCTCTGTCTATTTCTATCCCTGCCTCTTTCTTTCTCTCCTACCATCTACATTTAATTCACAAAAACAAACAAACAAACAAAAAAAAAAACAGTGAAGGTTCTTCATTGAATAGGTCTATTGACATTCATAGAGGAAAATGGAGAGACTATGTAGGGAGAGACTTTTACTTCTCTGAATAACAATACCAATAACTTTAATCACAGGGAAAGTGGAAAAAAAAAGCTACAATGCTAAATGCTAACTGCCTTCCAGATTCTGCTTGCTTTGGCTGATCCAGTGCTTCTGTCATTTCAAAAGAGTATTTCAGAACTATTATATTAAGTCTTAGTGTGCCATGATTTTTTTAAGGAATTACAGATAAAAATTGGTGAACACATGATAGGTACAAATGAAAAATAACCTGAATCAGTTCTTGTCTAAGCCTAGACACATACTTATTTAGTTGGCCTCCATGACAACTACAGATTGATGTATAAAGATACAAAGTCTGATTATATAATATGAGAATTGAGAAATTATGAAGGTCATTACTTGGCTCATTCCTTAATCCTGGTTTGGTGAAAGATATGGCTACTGATGATTAAGTGTACTAGTTGAAATGGGGAAAGGACAACAGAAAATATGAATTGGAAGAAAAATTATGGTTACTGCCAAGAAATAGAGGTCAGCAGGACTGAGATGCAACCTATGGATGACTAACACCTTTCTTGAAGCTAATTTTTGCTCACTGACAACCCCTTGCAGGGAGGGAGCAAGTGGCATCTAGGACTGATGACTGAATGATATTTGGAAAGGAATGAGGACAAAAGGAGAGTGGGATATGGCTTAAAGAATATGATATGTACGTTCAACTTTTTACATATTCTGAATTTCATTTAAGGGTGCATCTGGACTACACATGAACTTTGAAATAATGCATGTAGATCTGCTAGCTTGGAGAAAGTAGTGGGCTTGTTATTTTTACTATATATTTTGTCAAAGGACATATGTGCATGTGTGTATGTGTGTAGGACTAAGAGAGAGACAGAAAGGGGAAAAGATTCTAGACTTAATGATAAATTACTATTTTCAGGGCTTACATATAATGCTAAAACAGAAACGTCCCGACAAATAGCTAAAACAAGTAGTCATCTATGAAGTATTATTTCAAGTGTATCTGCTCCATACCTCAGTCACTCATACCTTGATGGCTTAAATAAGTGATTCCCAAAGTGGGCACCACCGCCCCCTGGTGGGTGCTGCAGTGATCCAGATGAGTGGTGATGGCCATAAGTGCATTTATTTTTCCTAATAATTGCTATTAAAATTTTAAAAAATTAATTTCCAGGTGGCTAAGTAATCTTTTTTCTGGAAAGGGGACAGTAGGCCAAAAAAGTTTGGGAACGACTGGCTTAAATTTTAGAACTAGGAAATCATTGTTTGAGATAAACATATTGCATTATGCTAAAATGCTTATCTCTAGGGGAGATAAGTGGGAGTTAATTTATAAGATCCTTAACAGCTAATGTTTTGATATAAAAAGAATACTTTATATCTTGTAAGGGAAGAAGAGAGAGATAAGTTAGGAAAACTAAAGATAATTTTAGTCAACTTCATAATTGCCTCCTGGACTTGCCTTTCCAAAAGGAAAATATAAATGGGCTATATCAAATGAGGTGAATCAAATAAAATGACCCTTCTTATAACTTTTCACTGTGTCCATTAGGATCTCCCCCTTTCAGGTATGATATATTTAAATCCATATCTATATTTGGCTTGGGGTATAGCCTCCTTTATGAACAAAATTCTTTCTTATCAAACTAGTTTTTCTGATTCTTAACCTCTCTTCTTTTAATCTGTTTCCCATATCATTATCAACCCTCTCAACTTCCCCTTCCTAACCCTCTTTGCCTTCTCATTATATACTTAATGCATATATATACATATATGTGTGTGTATATATATGTGTATTTGTATATATAATTATATTCTGTCTCCTTGTCTTTCTGTCTTCTCTCCTCCTCTCTCCTTTTCTACTCTTTCTACCCCCATATGACTCAGTTTCTTAAAAGCAGTAAGAGAGGTCTTCATTAATCCTCCTGATTTGTTTCAGTTATTAACAGAAAGGGGTTAGGAATTATTTTCCCTTTACCAGTTTTATTATGCTTTCATCTTCATTAAAGTAGTGGTTTCAGTTTTTTCAGTTGTTCATTTTCTGAGTAAGGTGCTTTCTTAAATTTTCTCAACCTTTGTATCCTTTATGATATAGTTTTCTACTAGATTTCATTTTAAATTATATGCAGCTCATACCTTACTACTAAGGTTGTACTCATCTGCAATCTAGGCACAAAGGAAGAAATCAAATATGTTAGAATGAATTCAATTCATGGTGCTCTACCTTGAGCTGAGGTTTGAAGATCATTCATCACTACCTTTTGGAATGAATAAAGTTGGTCCTCCATTTTTCTTGGCAGTTAGTTAGCTTTCTAATTATACAAAGGAAAGTGCTATAGCTTTCTCTTCATTATTTTCTTCAAAAATAGAAAATTGAATTCCCAAAGAGAAGTAAGTCACCACACTGACTCTACTTAGGGAATGATTTGTTTTGAAGGTCCTTACCCTTTTGAGATCTGAGGGTAACTGATTCCTTTGATGATAGAATACCTCTATTCCATTTGAACTTACTGTAAATATGTAAAATGCCAGTCTCTACAAAGTCAAAGGGCAGTTAAATGGTGCAGTGATTAGAGTGCTAGACCTAACGTAAGGAAGACCTCAGCTCAAATTCAGTCTCAGATGCAAGCTGTGTGATTCTGGGCAAGTATTTGCCTCAGTTTCTTCTTATGTAAAATGAGCTGGGAAGAAAATAGCAAGCCAAGTTAGTATCATTCCCAAGAAAACCCCAAAGGGGATCACAGAGAGTCAGCTAGAGCAGAAAATGACTAAACAACAACAGATAGGCAAAATTGAGAACGTGGAAATATTGAACTTTGGCACAATTACTTTCCTTCTTCTTAACCCTTTTCCTTCTAAGAAAGTTGTAGTATAAGATCACTGGACTTGGGAAACCTGGGTTTAAGTCCCTATTTCCATTATTTCTGAGCTATGTAAATAAAGGGAAATAATCTAACTTCTCTGGGGCTCAATATCCTTATCAATAAAAGGGAGATAGCAATCCTATATTACCTATCTCAAGTGATTGTTATTATGTAAGTGCTTTAGTGGTATTAATTTTCTATATAAAAATGCAGCATAAATTACCTCTGCCACATTTTTGGAATCCAGCAGTCCCTCTTCAAAAAACCCTAAAATATGATATTTTATCTTAGATATTAGTTTGAAGGTAAGTTACCATATTTCCCTCCCTAGAATTATCCTCATTTTAATCCTAATTGATGAATATGGAATAGAACATAAATTCATTATGATTGGTATTAGGTAAACTGGTGGAAGATAATTTGAGGGAGAGGTAGGTGATCTCAGGCTTCCAAAAACATATTATATAGGCCTTTGAATCCAAGCATAAAGCAAGCCTGGTAATCCAATGTCCAAGAAAAATTATTTTTTATTGCATTTGTCCATATGGGTACATCAATTGAGGATTTTAGTAAAATAGATTTTTCACTCCCCTTCTTTCGCTTTCATAAAATTAATATAATCAGTAGCTCACAATGAAACAATTTGCCAAACACAAGCAAAATGCCTATTAACTTCATGAGAGTAGGTAGATAATTAAATGGAGAAGAAGAGAGAAGAGGGAAGGAACAGAAGAAAGAGGGGATTTATTAGGGGAGAGAGACAGACAGACACACACAGAAAGAGAGAGAGAGAGAGAGAGAGAGAGAGAGAGAGAGAGAGAGAGAGAGAGAGAGAGAGAGAATTACACATCTATATTTTAGAGAATAATGCCTGAGAACTAACACCTACATATCATCTGTCCATCAGAAAAATTTTCTTCAATTGGTATCTCCCTTGGAGTTTCTTCTGAGGGATTTTACTGCTTCCAAGGGTGGGTAGTTAAAAATAATGTACATCACGAACAATGTTTTGGCATTTCTTTTCACTTTCTTTCTAGCTTCTGCATTACTGTTGTCATCACTTAAAACTCAATCAATTCAGATGATCCAGTGAACAGATGGCATTAATCAATCCCCAAGAATATGCACAAAAACAGTTAGAAATGTAGAGATACCAAACTGATGCCAAAAATCAATTATCAATGATAGAAAATCAACATGGTACCCCCAGCTTCTTGTGTTACTATTTTCACCAAGCATGCCCCTGATCCTGGTAATGATGCTCAAGCTTACTTACCTTGCCAGTAAAGGGATAAGAATGGAAATATTCAGGCTTAATTATATAGTCCTTAATGACTCGTCTTCACTTTGCTGACAAAACCCAGCATAATTTAAGGACTGGAGGATCCATCAGAATGATGGATCTAGACAGCATATGCTATACAATATCATGTAAATATCAAATATAGTGTACCGAGAATACAATAGTTTGGTATTCCCAGAGAAGAACTTCATTTCAGAGAACAGAGCATCTTTGCTCACATCTATAGCCCTCATTTGTCAAAATGAATGGAAACAGTCATAGAAACATTTGAAAAACCACAATGTTGCCTTCAGTGAGTTCAGGAGTTTGTATCGCACGTTCTCAAGGAATCTAGCTGCTGTTGGAATATACACACACTCACACATTCACACACACACACACACACTCAGCACTGGTAATGGAATCACATCACATAGAACTTTGAAGCTCTATCATCTCTGGGGTCTATGACCTAGGACAGTTCCATAACAAGGTCCTTAGGGTACTTTGCTAACTATGCCCCATGGGGTGGGATTTAAAAGAATGCTACCTCACACTGGCTAGGACAGCATAACAAACTATGTCTCCAGCAAAGTTCCGCAGTATTTTCCAGGCTACATAGTAAATGCTCATTAAAATTTCATAAAGCAAGTTAATAAAATTAGCTCAAACTTGGCACTGAAATCTGTTGGTTGAAAAAAGATTTCTCTTTTGGAAGGAAAGGCCCTTTTAACAAATAAATAAGAAGCCAAGCATGCTCTCACAAAGGGAAATTTTTGAATGCAGAGTTTGGACATTCCAATATTTCATGAGCAATTCCTTAATTTCTATGAGTAGAAGTGAAAATATTTGTATTTCAAATATAGCAACTCTGATAATACAAATAACAAGAGAAGGTCATGTTTGCATGACCCTTTATAGTAAACAACAACTACAAGACTGGCTTTGCAAGATTTTTGAGGTCATTTTATATAAGGAGAAATTAAGGATAAGAGATGCCAGGGTCATATGGCTAATAAATGGTAACTTAGATACCTGAGTTCAAGTTCATTGCTCTTTCTACTATATAGACATAAAATATTATCAACAGCTGCCCTCTCAGTACTTTTAGGGCCACTAAAAATAATACCTACCATTTTGTATAAAAATAAGACTCTGCCACCTGCAGGATTATAGGAACTTTTACTTATAATTTTTTTTTTATTTGGAATGGAAAAGCTCTTTTACTTCAGATCATTTATAAAATGGAAGTCTTTAGGACTGATATTCAAAGGACAGACCTACATTTAATGTGTCCATAGTTAGAAGGACATTTTACATTATGGGCATCACCCTCATATAATGCCTAAGAAAATGATGTTTAGAGAGGAAAAATGACTTTCCCAAGATCCCACAGCAAGTAAATTATAAAATGAGAATCCAATTTTCTTAAAGTACATTTTTACAAGATGGAAGGTCATCCTTCATTTCAAATATCTACAATGGATTATCCTGCCAACTCCAGGCTTGAGATGAAACAATATTATGATTGTGTTATAATGACATCTTTCCAGCAATTAACCCTTTTTTAGATAGGATTTAAATGGATCCCTACCTACATTACTGGAAATCACATTTTGGTTAAACTGATTTTTTTTAAAGGAGTTTGGATATTGGGCATAGCTGAAGGAAAACTACAGTGATAGAATATTTGTACATGTATATATACATATATGTATACAAACACACATACATATATCTCAAGATCGATCAAAGATTCGTGGACCAAAAACATAGATATTAGTGATCATTCTTCAAAGGGGAAGTAATACTGAATCTTTAAATGTACATTCATGGAAATTAATGCTTTCCTAATTCTTAACTGTATAACAACCTGCTTTCATTTTGATGAGTTTTTCTATTAAGATGGAAGAATATAAGAGTTTAGCCATTTAAGTTTATCTTGCCATGGTGGAAAAAAAAGTTTCAAATACACTTAAACATTCACATATTGGCTCCCTTCATTTGTGTTGGTCTTTAACTGTCATGAGAAGATTAATGAAGAACTTAGTGAGTAATAAAGTGGTCATTTCCTTGCTACTAAGGAATTTTGTTTTCCAGTGGTTTTTGATATTCAGGGGGCTTGTGAATTTCTATATTTTAAGACTTAAAATTATGTTTTACATTGGTTCTTCCAAAATAAGTGGAGTCATTCCTTCTCCCAAAAGATTAGGCTGGGTGACTTCTTAGCATCTCTTTTCCTTCTACCACTAAGTGTTTTTCAATGAAGAAAAGCAAAAAAGTCTTGAGATTTTAGGAAGGCTAAGATAAATTTAAGATAATAAACCAGTAAATGGCTTCAATTATTGATATATGTGACTAAAATCAGCCCAATTGTGTCATTTTTCTTATTACTATTTCCCTGTTTTGTATTTCCTATTAGATGTTATTGTGACGGTAAATGGTATTTGTATAGAAAGTAATACTTAAAATTTTCTTTCAGAATTAAAGGTCAGTAGGTATTTTTATTCTTTGAGAACTTATGAAATTCTGTTTTATACCTGAATGTATTAAAGCACATAGCTATTGCATAACCAAATCACATTCTTACAGCTCAGTTGTAGTATAACTAGGACTGCACCTCTAACTCTTTTAACTCTGGATTTTCTTTGGCTCTGTAATACTAACAAATTACAGTGTTTTGGGAGGTTTTATTCATACTGTCACAGACTCAGAATTGTAGATAAAACTATTTTCCATTTAGAACTGGGCAATTATCAGTATATTTAAGAAATTAACTCATATCCTTAGGGAAAAACAAAAAGATGTGATTTATAACTATTTCATATCCTGAAATCTTGAAATGTTTTTAAAGAGTTTTAATTATGACCCTTTTCTAAATATTTCCAAATATATTCTCAATATAGCTTTCAAATTCAACTTGATTTATCTTAACTTTCTTAGTTATAAACTTATAAAAGCCCTCACTAGGAAAGAATGGCCAGATTTTTTTAAAGGAAAATGTCACTAAATTTTGACGATTTTTAAATAGAGTTTTATGTATGTAAAGATATATGGACAGTATCAAACACAAGATAAACATCTATCTAAATGAAATCTTTCTTTGTTATCAGTTGTGAGGACTTTTAATGAAACAATTCATAGTGAAGAATATTATCAAAGAGATTTGAAATATCATTTTGATATGTAGAAAGAACAAATGTGAGAAGGAAAAGTCATCTTCCAAAATATTTAATAGGCTTTATATGCTGATTTCATTCTAGAAGAAAATCAATCAGTTTTAGCAGATTTCCTCCTTTTTGAGGAAGACATTTAAAATAATTCCAGCTATCATATATTGCAATGGACTACTTTGATATATATTGAGATTCCTCATAACTGGAAGTATTCAAGCAGAAGCTATATGGGTGGCCACTTTGTTGGGGATATTATAGATAAGCTTCATGTTTAAGGTAGATTACTGGCCTAGAAAATCTTTCATTTTTTTCCAACTCTGGATTTGTAACATTCTATGATAGCTTTCACTCTGTGTTTCTAAATATCAAGCCACTAAAGTGATAAATTAATATAAGTACATAATAAGTCATGGCTCTTTAACTTTCAAGAAGAGAGTCTGTGGATCCTAGAATATAGAGGAGTTAGGGCCAATTGATCATCATTCTTATTGGTTCTATATTACAACTACTGTGAACCACTGACAAATATATTCAAGATTAATTAATCACTAATAACTCATTTCTTAGCAAATAAATAAATGTTCTATATTATAATAGTAAGAATGATCATTATGTCTTAATCCTCTTTCAAAAATGTTTAGGGATCTGGATGTGTGTATTAAGCAGAAATGTTGATTGGAAACAGAGAAATTAAACTGTCACTGAAGAAATAGTAAAACTCATTTACTTCAAAGTTTCCTCTAAAATGTTTGAAATTAACTTTATTGATGCATTAGTAATGACATGTTTCAGTCTTAAATCCATACCAGTTAGTATTAATTTGCACATTGTTAAACATATGAGTCATAATTCAAATAATTTAAACATAATGCCTTTTTCTACTTTCTTTTTGCCTATTAAAGCCTATCTCATATGAAAAATCAGCTACTACTGGAGTAACTTCTTGAAAACATTCTCCTCTCTTATTCACACTTTGATCCTGAATTCAAAGCAGTCAGTTTCTTCACATAGGAAAACATGAAATATGGAAAAATCAGCTACTTTAAATACCACACCTTTGCATCATTAAGACAATACTGACCTCTAGTGTTCTAAAAGATAGGAAAACTACCTTGGTACTTAACTTCTTCACACCAGTTTGAGTTAGAAGAGATTCTTTTTTTCTGAGGCACCATGGGATCAATTCCAAAAGGAAAAAAAAAAAGGCAAAGCAGATGCTATCTTGCCCCTACCTATTTTCTGACCTAATTTTTATGCCAGGGGCATCTGGAGTTTTCCTATTTCAGAAACTGACCTCTATAAATTCCTTCTTAGCTTGAAAACTTCAATAAATTCTTTATAAGAGATTGTGGATAAAGCTTCATAGATTTCCAGTGTTCTGAACTTCTGATTAGTGATAGAATAATGGAGTCATGTCAGTTACTTGAAATACACCTGTCTATTTTTCTAGGTTTGTGTCTTGTCAAGACTACATTAATAATTGCTTCCCTATTTTATCAAGGACAGTATAAGAAAAAGAAGTAGTAACTTTGGTAGTAATTCCTCTCCACCCATTTCAACATGCATGATTACAAACATGCATGCTATTATAATAAATCCCATCCAAACACTGGGGGAGAGAGCAAGAAAACTTTGGAAAATATTCTAAGACCATCTTATGAAACTTCAGAGATGGCCTAATTATGTTCTTCTTCATCTCAGGGATTCCAGATCACTTGAACTCAATCTTCCCCTGCCTGGTGAGGGAGCTAAGTAGTTGGTCTCCAGCTTCTGAAGGGATTGATAATTCATTCAAGTTTGACAAACTGTTTTTTTTAATATATGGAAAGCACAGTGCAGGTGGTGGGATTTCTGGGTGTCCAACCATCATTGTCATTACACAAAACATTCTACATTTATGAGGTTAATCTTTGATTTCCTGCATATACATTTGTTGGCTAATAGTGAATGTATTGTCACAACTGTGGCGGGGGAGGTTAAATCTCTACCTCCAAAATGGGGCTAGCCATTGATTGTGCAGCTCACGTATCCTGCTATGTCTCTTCTAAGAGGGATATAATCAAATCACTGTTAAAGAGTGATACAATATGCTTATAAAAGACTCCCCAAAAGGTCTGACTATAGTGGTGGGCAAAGTGGGAGGCAGAAATTTGAAAAAAGAAAAGCCTTATATTATAGGGCTTTGAGCATACTGCAAATCTGAGCTGCATTCAGAAATCAGCCACTGTCACTGCGAGAGGTGCCTCAGAATGTTTCTAATGCTAGCAACCCCAAGTGTCATACAGTCTGAGGCAAGTGCTGTTCTCTGGAGAAGCCCCGTCAGAGGAAAGATTCCCAGCTAGGGAAGAAACTGGGAGGGTAGTTTTAGCTTCGGGATAAAGGCAAAGACCTTCAGTTTCCTTAGAACTTCTCATTTTAGAAATTAAAGACCAGGAACCTAACAAAGCTGGTGATTCTAAACATAGCTAACTTTTAGAAGCATTTTGAGTAAGAGATCCACACCTATTGACAGTTTCTCTCCTAACGGAGTGAGAGCAGCAAAAATAAGATATATACAGAAGGTGGTTTTGGTATCAGTCCTAACGCCAGTTTCTCCCCATCTCCTAGACCCTTCCCTCGACCCTGGCTACTTACAGTTTGTAGCTGTAGATCCTATATGCCACAAGACGGAGAATAGTAAAGTCAAAACGCTGGCCAGTGAGGGTACAGAATCCATTTCCCTCAAGCGATCTCTCCCAATTTAATCCCGAATTTCGCAGGGACCAGTCGAGCCTCCTTTTTCTCTTTTAGCCTCTGCACAGTGCCCCCCCACCCCACCCCGACCCACCCCCCCTCTTCCAGTCACTAGCTTGTTCACTCCATCCCGAGCCCAGCCACTCAAGACCAAAATGGTCACTGGGGGTCTTGCTTCTCCTCCTCCTCCTTGCCCTCCTCGTCGGGCTACTGCTGCTTCTGCTGCAACTGCTGTTCGTCCTTCTTCCTCTTCTTCCTCTTCCCCCACTCCTTAAAGGTGCAAACCCAACCGAACTGCAGCAACAAGCGCTGCCGAGATGTACTGGCAGCGGAATCCACCTCCTTGCAAGGAGGACTGGAATCAGCACTCGGGCGGTGGACAGCTCCTTATAGGCAAGTAGGGTGGCGCTGCACCGCCTCCTAGTCCTGGAGACCCGCCCCCAGATCGCCTATAAGAAGGTTGACTGGGCGGGTCTTTGCCCCACAAGGCAGGCCTTTCCTGATAAGCAGCAGTAGCAGAGGCAGTGGCTCCAGTGGCAGAAGCAAGAGGCAGCAGTAGCAGCAGTGACTGAGACACAGGCAGCAGTGGAGGAGGTGGAGGCAGACCCAGACAGCAGCAGTAGCACCAACATCAGAGGAGTTGCAGTGGTGTACAAGCTACCTAGGAAGACAGAGAAGGAAAAAGAAAGGGATTCTCTCTCTCTCTCTCTCTCTCTCTCTCTCTCTCTCTCTCTCTCTCTCTCTCTCTCTCTTTCTCTCTCCCTCCCTCCCTTTTTCCCACCCCCACCCCCTCACACACAGAGACACACACAAACATGCACACACATACATAGAAGTACAGGAAGTAGAGGATATTTTAAAACAAAGCTTGTCAGATGAGGGTTTTTTGTTTGTTTGTTTGTTTTTTTAAGGTGGAGAAAAGGAGGAGGGAAATGAAATAGTAAAGGAAAGACTTCCATGGATAGCGGTTTTATTTGAGATGATTTGTTAGGCATCTTGAGGTGGGGTGCAAAATTTGAATTGTTTCAGCTTCATTTATTTTTATCCTATGGCAAAGGAAACTGATTTGGCAATTTGAAAAAAAAATATATATATATATATGTGCATGTATATGTGTGTGTGTGTGTGTGTGTGTGCTTGCATATATATATCTATATATATATGTGTGTAATATCTTTTGATTTCTAACCTCCATCCCTTCTCTCTCACTCACACCTCAACTCCACCAACCCATCCCAATACCTTTCCCCCCGTGTTTTATTATATTTGTTCCTCTATTTATGTCTCTTCTTTGTTGCCCTGGATATTACTTGGAATTGAGCACTACTAATCTTCTCGATAAGGGGTGATGCATTAGCAGCCTGGTTCAGAGACTTCTGCCTCTAGTTGGTTCCCAGGGGGTAAATCAGTATTTGTTAAGGGGAGGAGAAGAGAGGAATCATACAGCCTGGAAAGCTAGGATCTGAGGGCTTTACCACACAGGCACAAACAGGAGAAAAATCCTTTCATTTATGTCCAAATTTGAAAGTGTGGTCCAATCTTGGGTTTCTATTCTATACACGGAATGTCTTAGGCTTTGTCATGATTGAGCTTATTTTGATTTTTAAGGAATTATGCCAACCCCTAACAAAGTAAAACACTATATTTATTTTTCTATTCTGGCTTAGAGTCACAATTAGGATTGATTTTTTTCCAACCCTCTCCTCTGGAGAAAAATATTTTTATGTCAAATTTACCATTTAAGACTCTATAAGATGTATATACTGGTTGGGTTGTGTATGAATACCAGCTGTGTGTGGCTATTAGAGGCCTGTGATGTATTCTTCAAGTAAGATTTTGAATTGAAGAATTCATGATGCTTAACTTTGATGTTTGTCTATGTTTCAACTCCAAACTGGCAGTACTATATTGATGTTTAGAAATTCATTAGTGAGCCAGTTTAGTCACAGAGAAGGGGAGAACTAGGTAGATCCTTATTAGTTAGGAGTGAATGCCCATCCTTTTCCAACAAATGGGATTTTCAAAATAAAATACACTGCTTACAAATTAATCTAGCTAATGCTTCAAGATCAGAATATGGTAAAATTCAGGCAGAAGAAACTGTAGAATGTTAAGAGTTAGAGGGAATTTGAATATCATATGATCCTAAAAATCCACCTTTTACTTATGAGAAAACTATTGTTTATATTAAGTTGACTCCCATTGTATTCTCCTTTCTACCTCATTGCATTCCCCAAAGTAAGCTAGCTTGCAATGTGGCAATTCAATAAAAAAATTTAAAAATAATAATAATAATAATGAATAAAAGATTGATTTCCAAGGAGAATGGTTTAAAATGATTCTAGCACTACCAAAGAAGAGCCCTCTTGAATATGAAGGGGCAATCAAGAAAATCTGTTTTTAGTCCCAGAATCATAGATGATCTTCAAGTAGTTGGTAAATATTTAAAAACTATATATGAATGTACATATACAAATTCATGTACATAAAAGAAACTGAACTTCATATTAAAGTCTTTTTAGACATATTTTTTCAATAGAGCACATTTATTCTCAGAGCACCTCAGACCAACAGCAGATATTTGTCTAAAATGGATTAACATTTTCATAATACTATTGAGGTTACAAGTGGAGTGGAGGGATAAACAACTGTTCTCTTAGACAATAGTATAAATAATGCCATATTTTGGGGTCTTTCTGGCAAATTATTTTAACTAGCAACAGAATTTAAATCACTCTTAAAACTTTTCAGCTATACTGATGTTAATCTGTAGAAATTATCTCATAAGACTCTTAGCCTGATAAAGTCAGGTAGAAACCAGTGATTTACCCCATTTTACATCAAGAAAAAAATATATATATTTATGTATGTATGTATGTATGCATATATTCTTTGCAATGTCTGCACAAACATATATACATAAACACAGACACATGCACAATATGATAACTAAGATAAATAGCAACTAAGCTACTGCTCTTTGCCTTTCTGTATGGTCTCTTAGGAAGCTCCCTCCTTTACTCATTGTTTCTACAAGCATGACTTAAATTTCTCCTAGGTGATAAGCATTATGCTTGACTCTTAGGTTCTAATGTTACAAAATGATTTCATACCCTCAATGAGCTTATATTCTACTAGAAACAATTTATAGGAAAAGGTGACATTTATGCATTATGACATAAGTGCATGTAAAATATTTAATGTCACAAAAGCCTATATATGCCACTGACATTATATTAATACCATTCTATTTTGAATACTGTCTTCTATAACTTATTTTAAATGCAAACCTCATAATTTAATTTTTTCAATGACTGAATGATACCTTCTGTTACTGTGAGCCCCTAGTAACACTGTTACGGAAGGGCAGGTAAATGGTTTAAGGAAGCATCTTTAGACATTCAATGTAACATTTATTGGGGTGCTTGAATCCGTACTATCCCTTCAGTTGTTCAGAATAATTTATTTAACAACAGCTAACCTGAAAATTGGATTTGTCATTAAAGGATCTAATGTCAAACTCCAGTTCTGATGCTTACTGTAGAATGACCTAAGTTAAATCAGTTTCTTTTCAGTTTTCTCATGAATGAAGAAGGTTGAATAAATGGTTTCAAAAACCTTTTCATAAGTCCTATAATTCGTGACTATAGTTTTTATAATCTAAATGGGAGAAATCAACTAACAGGTAGTTGTTGAAAATCTTTAACTTGCTCTCATTCTTTTGCTATTGCTATATGAAAAACAATTTTGATTAGAGGCGAAAATAGCATAAGATAAGTAGTTAGAGACTTGCACATGGTGTAAAACTAAATATAATCTATTGTGGCATACATACCATAACTGAGGTAGGAGTTGTATATAGAGAGGTCAATCTATACTTCAATAGCATTAAAAGAAGGAAGTCCATTACCAAGTGTGAGATTAAAAATAAGATGAATAATTTGTAATTTATTCTCTTTACTCTTAAGAGACCTATCCTCTTTTATTTTAATTTCATAGAGTGATATTTCTGAACTGTTCTAAGAAACCCTGAAATACACCAAGTTTTTTAAAATATTTTTTTGTATTTTTAATGAACTTCAAATAATAATTTTAAAGCATTTTACCACAAGGTTTATTTGAAAGATTTATTTCAACTTAAAGGCTCTACCACCGTAGAAAACTTTGAGAAATATTGCCATAGAAGAAAACTAAGCTAAATTTGAGAAACTGTTCTTATAAGAAGTTATTGATAGAACACAGAATCCTGTCTTCTATATAAAATTAAGTCTACCTCCCCCTGGTGGGGAGAGAATAGGATTTAGGAAATTTATAAATGCCTTAAGAGCCAAAAACTTAAATCAAGATTTGAAAATGGTCAAGTAAACTATAATTATTCCATTTTTATTTTCCATTTGTTACATATGGTTTGAAAGGACCTTACTGCTGAATAGTGTCATTGGGATGCACTGGAATTTAAGTGCAATAAATAAACAGAAAGGCTATACATAATCACCAAATTATATAATACTTATTATGTGCAATTGGGAAAAAACAAAAACAACAAAAACTTTTACACAAATGAAATCAATACAGCTGGAACAAAAGAGGAAGCTATCAATCGGGGACATAAAAATGTATATCAAATATCATTGCTAAGGAACTCATAGGCAAGAAACATAGAAAACTAACAAAATACATTTGACTATTACTATTTCCTCAACTGATTTTGAAAAAGAGCAGAGAAATAGAATAAAATTCTCAGTCCCCAGATCAAAATATTCAGTGAGAGTCCCATTTCTCCACTGTTATTTGTGAAATAAACATCACTGAGAAAGTGAAAACCTATTCACTTCTCCATTCCCAGTATGCATTTTTGCCTGAATGTAAAATTTAGCTATATCTGCTCTATTACAGTCAATTGAAGATGTTAAGGAAACATCAGAGTCATCCTTAACCCTCTTATTTCCCAAATATAACCAAATCCCTTATTTTTGGCAATGATTTGAGTATTTCAGCCAAGTATTTTTTCTCATTGCTAAAGTATTTGTATACATTTAGCTATATAGAGAACATCTTAGTAAAAACTCATTAAGTCAAATAGAATTTTATGAAGGAATTATTTTTCTATGTATTTCAGGCTTACCCTGGAAGCAATACTGCATGACCTTAAAGAGATTTAATTTGAGTAAGGAGAAGAGATCTGTTTGGTTGAACTTCAGCTATATGCTTCAGCATAAGGAATGAAATTAAGGTTGTTCTACTACCAACCCTTCCCTTGATTTTTATGTGAATCCTAAATCCAAAATGAAGAGAAAGCTTACTGAGGTTTCCCTAGAATAGTTACATAGTCTGTTGCCTGAATACAATATTGATGATTATAGACAAATAATCAAACAACAATTATTTTTTCAGTGCAAATGCTGGCCTAAGCATTGGCAGGGTTGGGAGGGCAGGAAAGGAAGAACTAGAAGAACAGTGTGGCATGACTTCTGCCCTCAAGAATCCTTCAATTGAGATGAGTAAAGTAGTCGAAAACATGAAAAAATTAGCAACAAACACAAAAACAGGAAAAAAAATTAAGCCTTAATTGGCTGGTAAGGAATCTAGGTGCTATAGCATTTCAGAAGGAAATATTTCTAGAAATTATGTCTCTAAGAAGAAGATTCTTTTTTTCCCCTACTCATTTTTAGTCATTTCTGAAGCTAAGTGAAATTGGTAATGATCAAGACTCTGAGAAAAGAATTTTCTTCAGCCCTGCTGATACCTTGCTTTCTAATGCATCATGCTATCATCCAGGCTGTTCAAGAGAGTTAATAAAAAGCAAGACAACTCTGTGTTGTTGCAGGTTCAAGCAAGTGAAAGATCTTTAAGAAAGTAAGAGTGCTATCTGAAAGTGGAATTCTTGATAACCACCACTTTGGATGCAACTTAATAAATTTAAAAACATTTCCTTCTTTTGTGTTTTTCTGAAAATAAATAATTTTGCAAGAGAGATCTGAATTAAGTAGATAATTTCATTTTGTAACTTAATTTCCAGTGTTTGCACCATTCATTGCATTTTACATTTAAATCAGTTTTGGAAATATTGTGCAGAACACCTATAATTTACTTTTTATTGACATTTTTAATAAGGTGGAATAAATGCTATCCTGGAGCCAGCAGGGGGTGTGGTGAATAGGAGAAAGGTGAAACAAAACAAAAATCTCATTGAAGAGTTTAAAGAGTAGCATACAGAACTTTGTAAGTTATTGACTTGTGAAATGAAAAAAAAAACAATCATGATGAAGTCCTTTTTAAAAAGTTCTGCTTATTTACCACAATTTAAATATTCATTATATGTTTATTATGTGCAAGGCACTGAAGGAGATAGTTACAGTTGAAACAGTTAAGATTTAATTCTTCTGGAATTAGTAAGACAAACATAATACATATAAGAATAAGACATAAGAATAAATGACACAAGACAATAAATGGTTTAAATTTAACCATTTGAATTAAAGAAATACTTAGATTAGATAAGATAAAATATTTCTTAAGAATTTATGTTATGGGCACTGAGCTAATCGTGAAGGATAGAAATTCAAGCAAGTAAGATAGTCCCTACTTTCAAGGATCTAACGTGCTAATTGGTAAAAACACCTAGAATCAGAAAGCAAGGCATGTAGGGTAACTGAGTGTTAGTACAGCAGTTATCAAAGAGGAGGAAAAGTTTAGAAAGTATAGTCTTGAGTACAAAGAATCATAGCTGGTTCCCTATCTGAAATAATGGTCCCCATAGTCACTTGCCAATGGCACTTGATATGGAAGGTGGGGTGGGGCCAGGGACCAGCTCTTTGTCTCTAAAAGTTTTGCTGACACTGGGTTAGGCAATGGGGGTTAAATGACTTTCACAAGGTCATACAGCTAAGAAGTGACTAAGGCCATATTTGAACCCAGCATCTCCCATCTCTAGGACTGGCTCTCAATCCATTGTGCCACCTACCTGCCTACAATGGAATTTTTAATAATCCTTTTCTGACATTTTGTGATCCATGTTCTCTCTCTCTTACTTCCACCCCTCCCAATTTCTCAAGATCGGTGGCAATATAATATAACTTGTACATGTGTTATCATACAGTACATATTTCCAGTTCATTATGTTGTAAAGGAAGACATATATCACTTAAAACACAGAAAAAATAATGGAAGGAAAAAGAGAAGAATGAAATGCTTCAATTTGTATTCAGATTCCATCACTTCCTTCTATAACAGTGGGTAGACTTTTTTCTCAGAAGTCACTTGAAGATGCCCTGAATCCTTGCTTTGCTGATAATAATCAAGTCATTCACAGTTGTCCATAGTAAATTATTTCTGGTCCTATGTGCAGAATTCTTCAGGTTCTGCTCACTTCACTTTGCACCACTTCACATAAGCCCGTAAGTCTTTCCATGTTTGTTTTTTTTTATGATCATCTTTTTCATCTTTTCTTATGGCACAATAGAATTCTATTACAATCATATACTACAATTTTTTCAGCCATTCCACAATTGATGAAAATTGTTTCAGTTTCCAGTTATTTACATAAATAAATACATAAAGAGATATTAAAATTATTTTTGTACCAGTAAATCCTTTCCCCCTATCTCTGATTACCTTGGAATACATGCCTGATACTAGTATTACTGGGTCACAGCCATATGTGTAATATTATGACCCATTGGGCATGGTTCTAAATTGCTTTCCAGAATGGTTGTATCAGTTTACAGTTCCACATGTGCATACATTTGAATGATGCGTCCCATCCCAGGAAAGCTTTCCAAGTATTCATTTAGGCACAGAGATTGGAGAAGCCACAGATATTGAGTAAGGCATTAATAACCTTTTGAGAAGCTCCTGGGATCTGAGTTTTTATCAATGAAAACCAAAACCTTGCAATAGAAGAGCTGAAATAGAATACAGAGCATCCCAGGAACCTGAAGAGGGATATCTGGACCACACAGCTATCCAGAGCATTTCCTTAATATCTTCAAGACTCACTGGCAAAAAAGTCAGAAGATAATCCCAACTCCTAGGGCCTCTTTGGGTGTTATTCCTGTTTTTCATTACTTGTACTATTAGAGAGGACCCAGATTCAGAACTCCTTCTTTAATATCTTCCACGAGTTTTGGAATTGAGTGAGTTTCCATAATACTTCTAATGACATAGGAGAATAAGCTGATGGAAATTTGGAAAAAATTGAATGAAAGCTTCCATGAGATGGGAATGCTACAGTTTTTTTATATTTTGTTTTATTCTCTTCAATAAAGCATGCAGTCACAGAAATGTTGAATTCTTTGAATTAGCACTATAGTGTGTAAAGAGGTGGCAAGATATTTTCGAGAGTCATGATAGGAATTAAAGCCCAGACATTTTCTTTTATGTTTCTAATAATATGTTATACTAATTCACTTTCATAACCAAATTTAAATACTGAAATCAAGGGCGATGGCTCACTGAGTCAGGGGGAACCCATGAAGGTGGAGATGTAGCCTAAGAATTTGCAGGCTGATAATTCTTCAGTGTACAGTTGGGGTGCTATAGCCCTTAAGAAGGCTCATGAACAAAGTATAGAGAAGAGCAATCTGCCCAGACAAACTCTGATAAAAACCATTTATTTAGTTATGTATAGTTCATCTGGTAGACATAAGTCTCTCTTCAGGTCCACAAATGGTAGGGTATGATCCATTATGGGCTGCATAGACTAGTAAAGGACCCCACATGGGTCACTTATCAAGTATAAACACAATCTGACACAAATATCACATACAGATAGCATCTGTATCAAAACTGAGCAAAGGAGAAATGAAGAGAGAGTTCTAAAATGAGACAACAGATTCACCATTCCGAATGATCTTGACTGTCCAGAATTACAGGCCAAATCAAGTGTAATGAAATTTAATTGCAATATATGTATTATATTTACGTCAAAAATGTTATTTTACAAATATACAAAATGGGGAGGGTTTGACTAGGGAGCACATTCAAGTCTATTGCAAGCTCGCAAGCTCACTATGAGGTTTAGGATGACTTAGGAAAGCCGAGTATCCATGAATCAGAAAGTAGTTATATTTTCCGTGCTCTGTAGATCTGGGTGTCACATTCTTCTGGGCTTTAGGGTAAGGAGGGTAAACAGGATGGTGCAAGTCCTTCAATTGAGATGATCTAAGGAAATAATAGCCGTCTTCAAATATTTGATTCTGTGATCATTATAGCTACTTGAATTGGATCAATAAAAATACAATTTTAAAATCTGAGCTCTAAATTCACATGGCCTATGGGAAGGTAACTATACTTTACTACTGAAGTGTCTATGCTAATATATAGTAGTTGCCTTTGTCCATCACCCCCCCCCCCATCCCAAAACAAACAAAAAGTTTTAGCTTCCTACGATTTTAGGCCTTTAAATATCTCCTACCTCTACTGTTTTTTGCTATCCATTCCCTTCAACCCACTATAGAATACTTTCCTACCCTCTTGCCCACTGCAGAAAGTCTTCTATACCTTTCCTGCTCCACTAGAAGACTTTCTTTTTTATATGGTATATATAATGAATAGACATCTGGGATCTGATTTGTGAAAAAATTCAAGTCTCATATCTGAAACATTCTTTCCATAAATCTCAGTGCTCCTCATGATGGTCTAAGCTTATAAATTGCCACATTTCATTGATAGAAGGAGTTCCCTTATTTGGGAATTTCAACAGGTCTAGTCTCTAACTTTATCTCATTTATTGTCTCCTTTTATCTGGCTTTCTGCTACAATTTTATTTAAAACTCTTTTCTTGAGGCTATTCCCTTTATTCTGATTTATGGACATTCATGATATCCACAGGAGTATTAGAAGAGAATATGTGTAAGCGACCAAGTTTCTAGAGAAAAAGTTTCCAGGACAGGCAATATTGTGCCTTTTATTTCATTGCTTGGACCTTGGAATGTTGAAGGAAAACTGCATCTGTGTAATATAACAAACTACTTCAATAGCAGCAGCAGAGTCTGTTTATTTTGACCAAATTCTTCATGCTTAGGAAGAAGGAAAAACACAACAAGAAGAAAACACTCAACCTTTAAGGTAACTTATTGCTCTAATTACAAGCTAACAGACCTAAAGGAATGAGGATGGAGTGTTTGGAAATGGAAAAAAATTGAAATCTTGAAACACTTTATTTACAAAAAAATGTTCAAGTATATGAAAATTTCCTTCATACTCTAAAATGTGAACTTATCTTAAAAAAGTAAAAAAAGAAAAAGAAAAGAAAAAAAACTATAGTTTGTAAAGATGATTCTATTATGTATTTTGAGCCTTGGTTTTCATAATTGCAAAAATTCAGGTTATCATGAAGAATGAGTCATGAAATATTATGACTAGAAAAACATTAAAGACCTATTCCCATTCCATCATTTTCAAGTCAGAACTCTCAGGTTCTGAAAGTGATATGACTGGCAGAAAATCACAGTTCTTGTTAGTAGTATAGATGTGTCAATAACCATAAATCATACAAGAAATGGAAGGAGTGAGAACTTCTGAATCTTCATCACTGATAGTTTTTAGAATCACACAGAAAGCTAGGCAATGGGGGTGGGTGGGGGGATAAGTGACTTGGCCAGGGTCACACAGCTAGGAAGTGTCTGAGGCCAGATTCAAACCCATGACCTCTTGTCTCTAGGCCTTACTCTCAATCCACTGAGTCCTGCCCTCAAAGTCTCTTTCTCAAAATAATAAAATCTATGAAACAATTCAAACCCTTTGACAGGGTGATATCAATTATCCTCTTCCCTTGATGTTCTTTTCTTTCTAGATTTTTATTGTTCTTCTCTGCCCTGGTTCTTCTTTTACCTACCTGGCCATTCCTCTTTCTCCATTCCTGGATTATCCTCCTGATCACTTCAGCTAACTGTGGGAGTTCCCCTAGACCAGGGATGGTGAACCTTTTAGAAACTGCATGCCATGCCCCACCCACAGAGACCATGTTCTGTGCTCCTCCCTGCCTTTCCATCAAGTGCCAGGTGTGTTCCACCACCCATTGTCCCATACAGGGAAGGGAGAAAGCACTCCAACTGGGCTGCTGGGCAGAGGGATGGGTGAAGGGAAAAAATGTCATCAGGCACAGTAGAGAGGTAGAAGAGAGCAACTTTACCAAATCCCTCTGCCTTTCTACTAATGAACTGTGGCAGGGAGGGGTGTGCCCACAGAAAGCGTTCTGCATGCTATCTCTGGCATGCATGCCACAGGTTCACTCTCATGGCCCTAGACTATACCAACTTCTCTTCTTTCCTATATTATTTCACTTGATGATCACATTGGTTTTAGTCATAATCTCTATGCAGATGACTCCCAGATGTTGTACAATCCTCATCATTCTCCTGACTTCCAGTCTCATATAATTATGGCCATTAGATATTCTCAACTGGTTATACTATAGAAACTCAATAGATCCAAAAAGGAATCCATTTTTTTTCCTCTAAAACTTTCCCTTCCTCTTAACATCCCTGATAATGCTAAGTGTATCACAATTTTTTTCCAGGTAGAATGGTTTGCAAAATAAGTTTCTTCCTTGATTACCCTCTCTCACTATTGCCCTTAAAGAGAGCTCACCTCAGAATAGATTGTATTGTTCAGTCATTCTTCAGTCATGTCCAACTCTTTGTGATCCCTATTTAGGAATTTCTTGGCAAAGATACTGGAGCAGTTTGCCATTTATTTTTCCAAAACTTATGAGTGATGAGTACAGAGGAAAAAAAGAGGCAAACAAGGTTAAATGACTTGTCCAGGGTCACAAAGATTGTAAGTGTCTGTATCCTGATATGAATTCAGAGATATGATTCTTCCTTACTTCAGGTCACTGTGCCATCTTTCTGACCCCAATAGACAGTAGATCAGTGCAATTAAATAATTCTTGAGGAAGCTATTTTGAAGTTATTAAAACAATAAAAACAATACCAGTAGCAACAAGAAGTATGGCAAAATTATACTAATCATTTTCCAGAGTCATTTCTCAATGTTTATTTATATGGTATAGGTAGATAACATGAATTTCAAAAAAACCTTTTTTATTTTCCTACATTATTTTATTTATTTTAAGATATATCAGGTAATATTTGCACCTCATACATTTTGAGACTTCATCCTAAACTGAATGGGAATGATTGAAATAGTCAAAAATAATCTGTACCAGGGTAAAAGACTAAAGCACATGTAATAGTAAAGTATTTAATTGACTAAAATATTAATTCTTTATAATTAGGGCTAAAAGAATAATAAGCACACTTTTAACATCAATTATAGGTATTAATATTCATTCTGAAGTAATTAGTGAAGGGGAAACAACTACAAAACAAAATCTCAAAGATGCATATTCCAGTGTAGGAAAATCATATTCAAATAGAAAAATTAAGCAATCAGCCATGGAAGTTTAACTCAGGCAAGTTCAGATTTCTGGTCATGTGTCTGCTTCTCTCTACTCCTATTATAGAAAGAGTTTCTCTTTCACTCTGGGTTCTCTTCAAATTACTTTCAGCAGCTATTGTAAAATCTCTAGTAATGCTGGACTTTTATGATCTAGGTGTCACAATGATTACCTATATCAACAAGCTCCCTTTCTTCTCCAAAGTGTCTGTCACCTTTTTTATTTTCTCTCTCTTCTGTTTTGGACCCCATTTAATGATATGACTTGAAGTCCAAAGAACATTTCCCCCCCTTAATTACCTTGAGTATATTAAATATTTCTTTTGTCTTAGATACCTTAAGTATCCTAATTAAAACTATGTTGTGTAAGAATGTTTAACTCCATTGAATCTTTTGAGTTTTTTTCTTTTCTTTTTTCCTTTTTATGCTTCCCTTGATAGTCAAATCTGACTATCGAATTTTCTTTTCAGCTCTGGTCATTTCATCAGGAAGCACTAGAAGTCTTCTATCTCATTAAATGTGTATTTCTTCCCCTGGTGTATTTTGCTCAGTTTCACAGATTCTCAGTTATAGTCTTAGATCCTTAAACTTTCATATCATATTCCACTACTTTTGATCTTGTAGAAGCTGTTGGGTCCTGACTGTGATTACATTTTTTTTCTATCTGCTTGCAGTATTTTCTCCTTGGCCTAGAAATTCTCAAATTGGGCTCTAATAGTCCTGGAATTATTAAATTGGTGAATTCTTTCAGGAGATGATTGGTGAATTCTTTCCATTTCAATTATCCCTCCCCCCCCTTGTTCAAGATTATTAGGGAGGTTGTCCATTTTAATTTCTTGTAATATGGTTTCCAGGATCTTTAATTTTTTAATAGTGGCTTTTAAGCAGTCCATTGATCCTTAGATTATTTCTCCTGGATATATTTTCTGGGTCAATTGCTTTTTCAGTGGGTTATTTCAGATGTTCATTTTTTGAATTTGTTTTATTGTTTCTGGCTATTTCATGGAGTCATTAACTTCCATTTGTCTGATTATAATTTTAGGTAGATATTTTATTCATTGAGGTTTTAAACTTCCTTTTTCAGAAAGCTTTTATTCTGTTTGAGATTTTATATTTCCTTTTATTTAGGAATCTGTTTTCTTCAATGATTTTTCACCCTAAGCTTTAGACATTTTCTATCATTTTATTTTCTAGGTTTTTTTTCAAAATCTCTTATTTGCATTTTTATCCTTTTTTGGAAGACTTCTAGGAGTTCATTTAGGCCTAATATTCTTTCACATTTGCCTTTGAGAAATGACACATTCCCCTTTTGATATTGCTGTCCTCTTTTGAGTTTGCATTTTGGTCTTCCCATTTACTGAAATAGCTTTCTAAGGTCAAGAATTTTCTTTGTATTTTATTAATTTGGAGGGACTTTTTTAGGATCTTTCCTATATGTGAGGCTTATTCCCACTTCTGGCATGAAGGAAATACTGTCCCTGAGTTCCTCTGCATGTCATGTGCAGTGAATTTAGCTGGATTCCACTGGGTACCTACCAGTTCCCTTTGGTGTTTCAAGTGTCTGCATTGTTCCTTCTCCTGAGAGTTCTTCAGGTGTGATTGTACCAGGCCACTGCTCATGCTGCTTATTCCATTGCTCTCACCTTTTCCTACAGCAAGAAGGATTATTCCTGGTGCCCCACTTTGTTTTCTTTGACTGAAACACTACTTCACTCTACGGGCTCTATCACTCAAAAATTTGTCTTGAGACTTTTTTGTTTTCTTTTGTGGTTATTAGAAAGTGGGTTTGAGTGAACTCAGAAAGTTCCTTACTCTGCCATGTTTCCCTATCTTCCCTTTCTTTCCCTTCCCTTCCTCCCTCATTTCTCCCCACCTCAGCTCCCCTCCTCTGAGAATGTTAATAGGATTTATTTGCCAGATCCATAAGCTGAAGGGAGAAATAGCCCTCTCCTATTAGATTTCTATTTTATCAGAAGTATGTTGAGTCATCTACCATAATCAATTTATTAAATTGCATAATTAATCCCCAGATATTCAGATCTGGTGAGTGGGAAAATGAAGGAAGAAAAATGGGCAATGATAATATGGGGAAAAATCTGTCTATCTCTATCATCTCAGTATCTATGTATCTATCTACCTATGTGTCTATCTATTTCTATCTATTTACATTTCTATCTATTTACATGTATTATGTGGGTTATTGCTAGAGTGGAGTGATAAATGTATCTACATATAAACTATCATTACCTCCATCTGCACATAAAAATGCAGATGCTTACATAAACATACACAAATACTTATAGAGGAAATTTGTATATACACATATATGTCACTAGTCATAAACCACATTTATAATAATACTTTATATTAAAAAAATTACAAATATTACTTCATTTGGTCATTTGTGACATAGATAGTGCAAAAATTATCATCTCTCATTTACTGAAAAGGAATCTAAAGCTCAAATATGTTATTTCTTGGTTAAGGTCACATAGTGAGTGGTAGGAACAGTACAATTCAGACTTCACACTTTAGTTTTCTGACTGAATTTTGCATGTTCTTTCTATTACATCATGTTGAGGAATATAGGTGAGGATCTTATATAGCCTCAATGACCATAGCTACCAGAAAGAGGACTGGGCTTATGGACAGGAATTGGAATTTCAATGTGAATAGGGAAAGAGAGGAGAAAGTATGAAAAGAGCATAAGTATAAATGTAAGGAATGCCAATACTCAAAAAGAGTAAATATATCTTAAATTATGGGGGACAGTAAAATGCTGTGAAGGGTTTCCAAAGAAAACAGTAAAGTAGAGCTGAGATAACTGAGGAGATTATAATACCAAATGGTAGTAGGAATTGAATGTACCACACTGATTCCATCTGGATCTAGCTTAGTTTCCTTTCCATTCAATTATGGGTATAGTCCAATTTCTATCTCATGAGAAAACATTATTTAATTGTGGAAATTAAGAGAAAAATTTTATTGTATTGTTTGATTATATCCCTGCATGGCTGGAAAGCTGGATCACCTCTACTTGTTGCTCAATGACCCTTAACTAATGACCTAGATTATGTTGACCAGAAACCCATTCAGATCTAAAGATTTATGTAAGGAATTTTCTCACAATTATATATCTCAAGCAATCCATTTATCTTATCAGAAAACTGGCCCCACACTAGTTAATTGATTATTGTTTCTATGTCCCTTTGAATAAATAGACACTTGGGGTGGGGCTGGGAGTAGGGTATCTCTTTTTATGATTTCAAGGAATTATACTTATTTACTTCACCATTCCAAATTAGAAAGACCCAAATCTTTCCTGTCATCAGGAATCAGATTCCTTAATTTTGTATCCTGGTTTGTTTTCTTTTAATTAATTGTTTAAATATGATTAATTAGTTTTAATATATAAAATTCTGTCTCTTGTATTCAGGGTCTAGTGCCAAAGCTGATGAAAGTTAGTCGTTTGTCAATTGGCATAGAATTGTTTAATAAATCAATATGCTTGGAAACTCAAACCATTGTATCCTCAGTCATTTCATGTTTTACCCATCTCAGACTGTTAAAGAAAACTTCACTAATTCTCAAATTTTCTACTGTCTAACCCTTTTTGAAAAATGAAAAGTTAATGTTCAACTTCATCTTCAGCCATTCACTATTTGATTCTAGGACTATGTGTACAATCTCCTTAAAATGTAGCATCCAATCAATTCCCTGGTTTAACTGGACACAGCTCTCACTAACTTTCAGCTCTATTTAGTAGTTGAAGGAGGGTAACATTTACTGCCCTTCCCTTTTCACAAATAATAATTATAGCCCAAGGGAAAACCAGTCCTGGCTTAGAAAGTGGCCAGTAAAGAATTTTTAAACATTTGACAATTGTTTCCAATTTGACTAGGGAGGGCAATCACTTATTTATGACACATTAATAATGTGTTTCAGAAACTAAGTAGCAGTATCCCATCCTCAATAAGAGATAATTTTCAATAAAGCCTGAAGCTGGAGGCATGAATGATCCTACATTAAAGGTTTCAGCAAAACAGATGAATGCAAAACAAATAGTTTTCAAAGGGCTGCAATTCAAAACCCAAGGAAGAAAAAAGTTCTAGCTAATTTATTAATGATTATTGCAAAAACTATCACAGATTATAAGCAGTTTTATTGTCTCATTCTATTATTCTCTCCACCAAATTCTTCCACAGAGTTCTTATATGTAAAAAGACCTCCTGGAGCTCTTCATGCCTTCCTTCCTTCCATTATTCCTTCTTTCCCTCCTTCCTTTATTCTTTTTTCACCTCTTTCCTTCTTCCCTCTTTCCCTCTTTCTTGTTTTCCCTCTTTTCTTCCTCCTTTCCTCTTTCTTTCCCTCTTTGTTAGCTTCTCTCCTTCCCTCCCTCCTTCCCCTTCTTGCTCCTTTCCCCCCTCTTTCTCTCTTTTAAAAGAGACCTAAGGTTTTAGTTCTCTGGAATAGCAAATTGTTATGAAATTATTTATCCTGTTGATAAAGCAAATCTCCCAATCTGTGGAAGATATATTCATGGGAGCTCAGTGGATGGGGGAATTCAGCTTCTCTGTTAGTAATGAGCTTGTTGTGCAGCTGGAATTCCATATAAAACAGTATTTCTGATTTTCCTCTTGTTTGACAGAAAACCTGATTAATGTATTTCAAAACCCATGTCTTGGTTTTCTAGCAATTTTTCATTCTCTGGAAATGAGAACTAGATTCTGCATGAGTCTATGAATTACTACCATGCAATTTGAGATTTATGGAATTGGATAGGATTCAATTAGATTCTGGGGAAGGGGTGTATATGAATAAAATATGTATCTGATTTAATCTTGATCAAGCTTTTCATAGGAGGGATTTTAATTATTGCAGTTTTCCATCTTTGTATCATGTACATATCTCAATGCTGATATTTGTTCTGCTATTAAACAGAAAATAAAGTAGGTCCAGACCAACTGGATTAAATGTCGACTAGATAAGAAGATAAAATCTCTTAATAAAGAATTGCTACCCAAAAGAAAATTAAAATCTTTAAGAACTTTGATTTAATTCACAAGAGAATCAACTTTTCCACCTTGAGCTGATTTAGGATTTCACGTTACTAGGTGCTCTTATTAAGAGCTGCAGTCATTTCATGCAATTACATTCCCCTCTACCAACTTCCTTTCATTCTTTTGCTACAGTCCACATGGTTAATGATGAAAGGCTCAAGTTTTTCTTGAATTTTATATTAGACTTAGACATTTACCAGAGTCCTGAGACAACTCACAATTGGAGGTAATTGATTTTTATTAGTGGATCTGGATGTGGAAGTAAACTGACAGCTTGAAGTCACAGAAACATGAAAATAGTAATAAATAATTATTCAGTCATTGTGCTTTTACTGGGCTGTGTCTCAGATAAGTTCATGAGGTCAGCAACTAGTAAATTCAATAAAAAACCCAGACCTATTATATTTGGTGGCTTTAGCAAAGCGAGGCTAAAATGCAGTGAAGAAGCAGTCTGAGATTACAGATTAAAAGCTATGATTGACGTTAGGGATAATCTGAAGAAACTGTGCCATAGGGAAATTAAGTAACATGACTAAGTAAATAGTAGGCATGGAAGGATTTAAACACAAGTCATGTGACTGCAATCAATACTCCTTTCTTTGTACAACACAGCTTCTAGAGAAGAGTCTTGGATTTGGAATGAAAAAAAATCTCTGGTGTTAAATGCTGTCCCCTCCCCCCCCCCATTCTTTGGTAAACTCACTTTGGTCATTTCTCTTTTTCTGATAATTAGTTTCCTCATTTGTAAAATCAAGGGATTGAACTAGAAAGTGTTTGGGGTCCCTTCCACACGTAGACTTGCAATCTCATGACAGTAAATCTTGGAGAAATAGAAGAACCACATTGACATCAAATATCTTTCTGTGACTGCTCTTAGAGACATAGTTTCATTAATTTGGGGATGAAGTATTTCATTAGAAAATCAGATATAAAGTTTAGATCTTTATTTCAGTTACTTAGGTTCACATTATAGGAAAATAAGGTCTTAGATCTGGATGGGGAAGAAGTCGTCTTAGAGGTCTCACTTAGTCCATACCCCTCAATTAACAACGGAAGAAACTGACAACGTACATTTAAAAAATGTCCATATACCAAGTGCCAGGCAACATAACATAGTGGGGATTGACACCTGGTCACAGAATCACAAGGACTTGAGGTCAAGCCTTATCTATGCCACATAATAGCAAATGTGACTCTGGGGAAATTACTTACATTGTCAATGTCCTAGACACCTCTTTAAGACTCAGAAATCAAAGTTTGGATACTGATCTGATTTGGTAGAATGACTTGGGAGTTCCAGAGACAAGAAAAATGCAAGATGGTACACTAGAGAATCCTTTACTCTGTTGTCTATTCTGAGTTAACACTAACTTAAATACCCTTACTTAGTACCTCACTAGACTGAAGACAGAATTAACTACCCCTTGTCTATTTTTGAATTGCTTAAATACCCTTACTTAGTACCTCACTAGACTGAAGACAGAATTAACTACCCCTTGTCTATTTTTGAATTGCATCAACAAAAGATTAAACACCCTACTTAGTATTATGTAAGAAACTAGCAAGGTAATTAGAGAATTCACACTCTAAGAAATTGAATCAAATCAGGAAACTGTGAACCTTTTTTGATGAGAACTTAACAGTTCAGAAGGTGAGAAGTAGATCCTACAGACATTGCCCCCTGGGCAGTGCTCGACAATTTGGAGACTGTGATTGGCCCCTCTGAAAAGGGGAAGGGACAAGAAGTCACCATAAAATGCAAGCCCCCAACTCCTCCAGGGCTTTGAGAAGATAGCCTGAAGAGATTGTCTTCTGGAGATAGTCTTTGATAGTCTTCAAGGGAGTTTTGATGGAGACTGCAGCTTGGATCATGGGCTCGGTGCTTGGCTTCTACTTGGACTCTGACTTTTGGATTACTTCATTGGGTGAGTAAAAGGCTGACCCCTTTCCTAGCTTCTGGAGAGACTAGCTTCCATCTTGGAAGAGACCACGTGGTTTCTCAGCCTTCCCAGTTGAGAGCTAATTAATCTCTGCCTGAATTAAGCAGACCTGGAGCAAAACATTTAGGTTATAGGATAGCTAATTTCTCTATCCCCCTCACATTTCTCTTTTTTACTGTTTTCTCTCTATTTGTAAATATTTGTAAATAAATTTCTGACTTAAGATATAATAAATACTAGAGATCACATAGTTTCATATAATTGTCATCCAACAATTAATTTTAACCTTTACCCTAAATTATTGATGATAGACAAAAGTGAAACAATCACTGCCTTCAAAGAGTTTCAGTTCTACTAGGAAGACAGAGTATGTCTAAAAATAGGTATATAACAGTGATTCCCAAAGTGGGCGCCACTGCCCTCTGGTGGGTGCTGCAGCAATCCAGAGGAGCGGTGATGGCCACACTTTTTTTGTATTACATTCTATTCTCAGTTCAATAAATCATAATTTCCAGGGGGCGCTAAGTAATATTTTTTTCTGGAAAGGGGCCAATAGGCCAAAAAAATTTGGGAACCACTGGTATACAATATTGAGTTGGAACTAGTTCTATGAAATTAACTTTTGTTGGTTTGTGAATAAGTTTCAAAACTAAGAGCACTGTTATAAAAATCACTCATCATCCAAACTGATCTCTGGTTTCAATGACTTCACCAGGTAGCTCAGTTCCCACAATGACTGGTTATCTTTTAGGGGAAAAGTTCATAACCTGTCTTCAGCCCCCAATTGTAAAAATTTGCCCAAGATCACCCAGCAGCAAAACTGGTACTAATAGTCTTAATTATATGTATATATGTATACATATATGTGAATATATGTGTATATCAAATAAATATTATTTGATTAATTATTATGAGGAAAATACTATCTTACAAGAGATGAAAAAAATCATAGGATCCTAGATTTAGAGTAAGAAGGGGCCTGTCATCTTGTTCTATTTTTTAGTTGAGGAAAATGAGGTTTAGAGAGTTTAAAGGAATGGCTCAGGGTCACATAGCTAGTAAGTGTCATAGGAGACATTTAAACCCAGACCAACTTTCAACTTCCAAGTTCACTTATGAGCAAGGACTATATTGTATGTTTCTTTGTAGTCCTTTTGCCTAACATTGCACTTTACACATAGTTGTTACTTGATAAATGTATGATGATAATGTTGAAAAAGAAAAATCATTAGTATTGATATAAGCAAAAAATAGAAAGGCATTGGATATCACAAAACAGGATGATCGAAACAATGTTCAATTTAATTTAAAAAAACATTCATATAGAGGCAGGATAAACTTAATTTTATGAAGAACAGTGTGTGCTCCATGGAGGCCTGATTAGAACAGAACATGGATGCAGTGGTGTGTGCTGCCCTTCCCTTAAGTAATAAACTAAAAATGCAGAAGCTGTCCCAAATCCTCTTTGTGAGTATGCAGGGAATAAATCATGAATGAAAGAGAGAATGAATCAAAGTAGTCTGAGATATTCATAATATCTGCAAATTTTTTTCTTTTAAATTAGTTCTGTTCAAGTAATATGAACTGCTTACTATTTACCTAGAAATGTGTATGCTCAACAACAAAGTCTTAGGTATTAGTTTTAATGTTGTAAACATTTATTAAATCAAATGTGTCTACTCAACTTGGCAGGAAAAAAAGTGCATTCAGCTATTTCTAAATGTAATTCCCAGGAATTTTTACACTCATAATGACATTCCTCTACCAAACATCTCACAGATGCTAATATTCAATAAGGTCTAATTCTTTCTGAGTTTTAAGTTCCACAAGAAAGCCTCTTTGAGTGATCTGGCTGTAACGCAAAGCTTCAGTAATACTCCTAACTGGTGAAAAAAACACCTTGGTTTCTAAGATCAGAAGGAGCTAAATGGATTTTTGATTAAATTTTCAAAACCATTCCTTATGTGGATGAAGCAGAGAAATTTTTAGCCTAGTAGGTAAATCTTTTAAAAGCATCAAAGTCTTTGAAAATAAAGTTCTATTAATGGATATATATTCACCACCAGTCTTCTATGTGTAAGTATTAGTCAACAATAATTTAAGAAGTTACAGCAAGAAAAATAGTCACAATGTGCCAGATATTGTGCTAAGCACTGAGAATATAAATTCAAGTAGAATGGAAGAGTGTCCTATCCTCAAAGAGCTTATATTTTAGTGGGAGAAGACAACACACAAAAAAAGAAGTTTAAAAAGGGTGAGAGGGAGAAGACAAAGAATCACTGCAAGAAGGCTTGATAAAGTCCTGAATGTAGCCAGGAGTGAATTAAAAGTGATTTTGAAAAATAAGATGATATTTGAAGTTTTTCAGGGACTTTCTTTCCTGACTACAAATATTTCCCTGTCAGCTTTCTGCTGCCTTTGCCTAGAATTCTGCCATTACATCTTAGGATCATGTGAAAAACATTCCTTTTCAGTTAAAGTACTGTATCTATTACAGTATAAATATACCTGGGAAAGTTAATATGTGAGAATTCTTAAAATATGCATTCACCTTTATGTGTGAATTAGGTTATCTAATACTTTCTTATATGACAGGAAGTTTTGGAATCAGGTGTGAATAGGGAAGTGGGCTGGAGACAAAAAACTGTAGGCATGTCACTGGGAGACAAGCATGAATAGAAGGAAGTTTGGGGCAATTCTAGGTTGTCATGAATTCTCATTGTACCTGATTAAATGCTAGACTATGGACTACTGATACAGGAGTGGCTGAAGTGGATAGAAACCTTCCAAGGAAGTTCTTCAGTTTCTCCAAAATGGCATCAATCTAAAACTGAAATATGTCAGTTCAACATGGGGCTTTTTTTTTTGGTAGTTGTTGTTTTGGTTTTTTTTGGGGGGGGGTTGGTAGGAGCACAAGTAGGGATAAGTAAAAAAAGATAGTCTAACCTGTGATTTCATTACTGGGGAACCTTGTGTGGAAGTTTTGCTTTTTTTTAAAAAAATAACCAAAATATTGACTCATCTCTAGCATGGTTTTTTTTAAAGAATTTTTATTTTTCCAATTACATATAACAATTTTCTACTTAAGTTTTCTGAAGTTGTAACATCCAAATTGTCTTTCTCCCTTCCCTATCCCATCCTGAAGATAATACGCAATTTTATCTGGGTAACACATGTATTATTTATTATTATGCTAAACATATTGATATATTTATTGTTCACTGTGATAAGAGAATATTAGTATAAAACAGAACCCCAAAATAAAAAAACCCACAAACTTAAGAGTAAAATCATATGCTTTCATCTGTATTCTGGCTCCTATAGTTCTTTCTCTGAAGATGGATAGCATGCTTTGTCATAAGCTCTTCAGCATTGTCCTTGATTACTGTATTGCTGAGAGTAGTTAAGTCTTTCACAGTTGACCATTGCTGTTATTGTGTACAATATCCTCCTCTTTGTGCTTATTTTACTCTGCAATAGTCCATCTAAGTCTTTCCAGCTCTTTCTGAAATCATCCTGCTCATCATTTATTAAAGCATGATAGTATTCCGTTACCTTCACATACGGCAATATGTTCAACCAGTCCTCAATTGATGCACATTCCCTTAATGTCCAATTCTTTGCTTCCAACATAGTTTTAAAGAATTTCCTAGAATACTGAGATTTTAAGGGATATTTCCATTATCACAAAATCAGTATATCAGAAACAGGCTTTAAATGTGAATCTTCCTCATTCCAAGGCCAAGAGTCTCTCTGCTATGCCATGCTGGTTCTCATTTACAATTGCGATGAATATTAAAGGGAAGAAACAGAAGAATACTGTCTTCTAATTAGAATTTTATTTTAACAGCTTATAATAAATTATGGTGGTGACATCAATGCCTAAAATCAGAGAATGATAGATAGAAATTAACTTCTAAGGCATCTACCTTACGTTCCCTTACCACTACAGTTTGCAGAAGAAAAATAATCAATTTTTCTCAAGGGTAAGCATTTTCTCCCAGGATGGCATAGAGCCAAGATGGTGATTTGGCCAAGAAATATTCTGAGCTTACCCAAACCCAACTCCAAAAATCTACAAATGAAAAGAAATGCCTCAGAACAGAACCAACAGAAGAAAGAGTGGAGCAGGGTTTCAGTCAAAGAAAATCAGCCAAAGGGGGACAGGAGGAAAGATCTATTTTGCTGTGGTAAGAGGTGAAAACAGCAGAATCATCAATATGAAGAATGGCTTTGTACAAGGACTGGGGTAAGAAGTGAGAGTGGTGGAATTAGCAGTATGATAAGTGGCCTAGGGCAAGCACATGCTAAGGAGTTTGAGGATTAGTCCAATATGAGCATACCTGGAGGGGTCCTCAGCAAAAGGAATAACCCTGACACTCATAACATGATGAGGAGCTGGCAGCTGAAGAGTGGAATCCAGCTAAATCCACTACACATAGCATCCAGAGGAACCCAGAAGTGAGGTTAATCTTCACAGATAGGCAAGATCATGAAAAAAAAATGAGTAAAAGATAAAAAAAAATGCCTTACTCTGGAAAGCAATTTCAGCAAAAGGGAAGACCAAAATGCAGGCCCAGAAGAAGAAAGCAATGCCAAAAGTGAAATGGATGAACTCTCAAAGGCAAATGTGAAAGGCTATCAGAACCCAAATGAATTCCTAGAAGATCTCCAAAAGAAGATTAATAATAACAACAACAACAGACTAAGAAGAAAACATAGAAAAGAAAATGATAGAAAAATGTCAAGAACTTAGAGCAAAAACTCACTGAAGAAAAGAGATTCCTGAAAAAGGAAATGCAAAAATCAAATAGAAAAATTCCTCTATAGAAAAAGGCTCAGTGAAGAAAATGTTTACCTAAATTTAGAATTGAACAAATGGAAGTTAATAAATCCATAAGATGGCAAGAAACAATAAAATAAATAAAAAAGAATGAAAAAATAGAATAAAATCTGAAATATCTCACTGGAAAAACAACTGACCTAGAAAATATATCCAGAGGAGAAAACATAAAAAGAATGGGACTGACTGAAAACCACTATTAAAAAAAAGAGCCTAGACACCACATTTTAAGAAATTATCAGGAAGAACTTCCTGAATATTCTTGAACAAGAGAAGAAAATAAAAATTGAAAGAATCCACCAACCACTTCATGAAAGAATTGAATAATCTCAGGCCTATTATAGTTAAATTCTAGAACTCCCAGACTAAGTAAAAAATACTGGAAGCAGCCAGAAAAAAAATCAAATACTGTGAAATCACAGTAGGGATTATATGAGACCTAGCATAGGCCTAAAAGCAAAAGGCAAAGGATCTAGGACTACAATCAAGAATTATCTACCTAGTGAAATTGGTCATAGTACTCCAGAAAGAAAAACTACATTTAATGAACTTGGTGACTTCTAGGCATTTTTAATAAAATTGCCCCAGTTGAAAACAAAATTCAACAATCAAATTTGACCTCCAAGACAAACATAAGAATGGAGAAAAAAAAAGAAAAAGAAAAAACTCAAGGGTCTCAAAGGGTTAAACTAAACACCTTCTTACCTAGGAAAATGTTAATTAGGACACTTAAGCTACCTTTGATACAGGAAATATTTAATATACTTACAGTACTTAAGGTGATAAAAGGAAATAAAGGAACTAAATTGATTGTGTTATTATATAAGGTGAAAAGAAAGATATTTAAGATCTCTATGATAGAAGGCATACTTAAGATAGTTAAGATATTTAAAATAATCAAGGAAAACAATTATTTTAAACTGATTTATTTACTACATAAGCTAGTAGTGAGGCAACTTAAGATAACAATGATACTTGAAATACCTAAGGTACCTAAATTACTTCAGGTACTGAAGGTGGAGAAGATATTTAACTTCATCACTTTTCGCCAATAAATTTTATTACTAGGAATAAATTTATATAGATAAGGAATGAATAGAAGCATATGTAGACAAAGAGAAGGGAGTAAGTTGAGTATGATGGGATGATAACCAAAACAAACAAAGAAAGCAAAATGAAATCAATTGAAATCAATGGTTAAGAAAAAGGAATACACTGGAAAATGAGAAAAGGAGGGAAAATTGAGGGCAAATTATCTCACATGAGGAGGCATGCAAGAATCAGTACAGTGGAGGAGAAGATGGGGAGGTGGCAGGCAATGCTTGAACTTTATTCTCATTGAAATTGGCTCAAAGAGGGAACAACATCCAAATACAGTTAGCTATAGAAACCTAACATATTCTAAAGGGAAATAAGAAGAGGAAGTAGAACATGAAAAAGAGGAGTAGACAAAAAAGGATGGGGACCTCAGGGAGCAGCAATCAGAAACAAAAATACCTGTCAGCATGGAAAGGTTGAAAGGAGAGGAAGAGAAGGATAACCAGAAGAAAAAATAAGATGGACAGAAATATAACAGTTAGTGATCATAAAAATGTGAAGAGGATAAACTCATAATACGGAAGAGGATAGCTGAATGGATTAAAAATCAGAATCCCATAATATACTGTCTACAAAAATACATTTAAACCAGAGAGAGACACACAAAGACCAAAGGCAAAGGACTGGAATAGAAATACTATGCTTCAGTCCAAATTAAAAAGGCAGGGATAACAATTATGATCTCAAACAGAGTAAAAGTGAAAATTGATCTAATTAAAAGAGGCAAGGAAGGAAATTTCTTGATAGAATGTACTATATTTCTTGAGAGCAATTTGGAACCATGCCCAAAGAACTATAAAAACATCCAGACCCTCTGACTCAGAAATACCACTACTAGGTCTATATCACAGAAAGACCAAAGATAAGGAAAAGACCTACTTGTATAAAGATATTTGTAGTAGCTCCTGGTGGCAAAAACCTGGAAAATGAAGGAATGCACATCAATTGGGGATATGACAGAACAAATTTTGGAAAATTTTTATGCCATGAGAAATGATGAACAAGATAACCACAAAACAAAACAAAGTTAAGCAAAAGACAAAACAAAATATGGAAAGCCAACTATGACTACTATTACCTGTTATCAACAAGGTAAAGACTTGAGACAATCCCAAGGGATTCATGGCAAAAAACATTACCTATTGCTAAAGAAGGAACTGATGGACTCTGAATGCAGCTTAATTCATACCATTCTCCATTTTATTTCCTTCATGAACTTTTCTTTAGTGTAAATGGTATGTGTCCTCTTTCACAATGTCATTAATGTGGATATATATATTGTATAAAATACATTTACAACTGATATTATATTTATGTTGTCTTAAAGAGATGGTAGGGGTACGAGGAGAAAAGAACATGGATTGCAAAATGTCAGAAAAAAATTATCAAAAATTTTATCAACCTGTAATCTGAGGAAAAATTAATAAGAAATATAAAATAAAAATAAAGGCCTTGTCAGCTGTCATGCAAGGCCTTTGGACATCAAGAAATGTCATTGACGGGGCACCTGGTAGCTCAGTGGATTGAGAGCCAGGTCTAGAGACATGAGATCCTAGATTCAAATCTGGGTTCATATACTTCCCAGCTGTGTGACCCTGGGCAAGTCACTTGACCCCCATTGCCTAGCCCTTACCACTCTTGTGACTTGGAGCCAGTATACAATATTGACTCCAAGACACAAGGTAAGGGTTTAAAAAAAAATAAAAAAAGAAATGTCATTGAGCTAATATGCTGACTACTCATTGGAAAAAAAAGATGAAATGATTAGTGACTCAAAATGAGGTGTTCTGACAGACCTTTACTGGAGCCAATTCAAAACCTAAAGAGTTGATAGTTAAATTTCCATTGTGAACATTTACAATGGAGAAGATACTACAAATAAGTGCTTGATTATTTTGTTGTCCATGATTGTTAAGACTTTAAAAAGTGATGGAGACCTAAAGCAGATTATACTTGTAAAGGTGTGTTACATGTACTTTTTTTTTTGAGAGGTGGTTGTTAATCATTTGTCAATATAACTCTGCCTAACTACTAGTCCAGTGTATTTTCCACTGTGTTAAGATATCAATATTTTTGGTGTTTTTTTAACTATAAAACTCCCATATTACTTACCTTCTTTCTTTCTGCTTCTAAAGCTGATTCCAGAACGAATGGGCTGATATGGAGATAAAAATTAGATTGCTTTGATATTAATATCTAATTAAATCAAATGGCTGTCCTTGTAATGAAGGGGATACTTGTAAAATAGAACTAGGTAAGCTTATCAATACCTTTTTTTTTTTTTTTACGAGAAACAATATACTTTTTTGTGAATGTCTGGGCTCTTTCAGATTATGTGTCCTTCTGCCAATCTTTTTAAAATTGTGAATGTTCTGCCTCATCTCAAATAATAATTCATCTGCTTAAATTATGTATTCTCCTCCACTCAGCTCTCAGTATTAAGTCAGTTTCTTGAGGGAAAGAATTTTTTGTTTTGTTTTGTAAATTTTGTATTGTCCATTTGCCTGAGAGACATGATGATACTGGTAAAGAGCAGTGGATCTTGAGATCTGGTCAATGGACTTTTTGGAATCCTCAAAACATTTTCATGCAGTCCATTAGTCAAAATTATTCTCATAATGATCCTAAAATATTATATAGCTATTAAAATATGCCTCCCTTTTCCAACCTCATAACTAAAACTGATTTGTATATACTTTAACCAAAATAACACATCTTAACAGACTGAATGTAGAAGCAGATATGAAAATCTACCTGTTTTCTATTAAACCAGACATTAAAGAGACTTGCATATTTAGGTAAAGGATTGCTACTCCTCAGGCATTTTTAGGCAAACATTTGTTTTTCGTAAAATTTTATTCATGTTCACATCTGATGGCTTTGTTACAATTATTTTCAGTTGTTAAGATTAAAATTCTCTGGAGACTGTATGAATTTATAATTATTTATTACATTGTCAAAGCAGGTCAGAGAAAAAGAAGCTACATAATCACATGGCCTGCTGCCCAACTCACTTGAGTTCACTATTTACCACATGTCCCTGTATCCTCTTCCTACTTAGCTAGAAGATGGAGCTGCATTTTCAGAAGAGAGCTTGTGCTGCCTTACTAGCAAAGAGACTACTCTGCTTCCTCAATCCATAATCCCTTGTGATATCACTTTTTCTAGGTCTCCATGGTTGGACAGATTTGACCTTAGGCTATGTCAAAGACCAGTCTTCCAGGTCTCCAAGGAGCCATCATGGTGATCCTTTTTATACAGATAAGCCTCAGGCATTGTTTTTAACCCAATCAAAGGGTAGGAGGTGAGACTGAAATGGATTTTCAAAACTTTCTTTTTGAAAAGGAAAGATGGGTATAGATTTATGTTAAATTATTACACAACTAATTGGAAAGTAAATATTTTAAATAATAATTTTAACATTCTAAAATGAAAAATATCAATGGATATAAACCACATAAACAGAAACTCTCTGTGGTTCTCAATAATTTTTTAGAGTGAAAAAGGATCCTGAAATTAACTATGTAAATTGTTGGCATAGTGGTTAGAAATCTGTTCTTACAACTCAGAAGAATTTTCTTCAATATCTTGTCTTTACCTTATCAGGTCTATATTAACCTGGATGAGTTCCCTCGTCTAGGTTACTCTAAAACTCTAAGTTTTACATAAGGAGCTAACTAACATGAAGTTTCCCCATCTGAGAGTTTAGGAATATTTATTTTTTATTTATTTATATTTTATTTTTATTTATTACTTTTATTTTATTTATTTATATTTTATTTAGGAAATTTTTAAAAGATTCTTTTTTAAAAATATATACTACTGGGGGGCAGCTGGGTAGCTCAGTGGATTGAGAGCCAGGCCTAGAGACGGGAGGTCCTAGGTTCAAATCTGGCCTCAGACACTTCCCAGCTGTGTGACCCTGGGCAAGTCACTTGACCCCCATTGCCTACCCTTACCACTCTTCCACCAAGGAACTAATACACAGAAGTTAAGGGTTTAAAAATATAAAAAAAAAAAAAAGTAAAAAAATATACATACTACCCTTCTATTGTTCCTATACACCTTAAGCATTTAATAATAATGTATAATTAGTTATAATTAGTTATAATTATAATTAATAATAAATAATAATAAGTATTTAATACTTATTGGGTTGGAATACACATACACACACTACACACACAGATTAACATGAAAGAACTTCAACATACATATTCTTTCCTATGAATCTCTCTGCCAGAGATTAGAAATTATCTAGGGTTTTTCTAAGAAAAAAAGAATCCTAGAACAGTCTACTGTAGGGCTTATGATGCCTTTTTCACTTATAGGACATGAAACTCTTTGATCACTTATTCCCCTCTTTGAACTTCTTCCCATGTCATCCTGCTACTTCATTGCTGTTATTTCCTTTTGAAGTATGCTTACTGCTACAGGTATGGTCCAAATTCTAGATATGAGCTGGAAACCAAGGTAACTTTCAGCTGTTAAATATTTGGATTTGAGGAGAAGGGTTGTGGTCAGATCCTGGAACTAGAGTTGAAACGGATGTCTAGAGAAAATATTTTTAACTGCTCTGGCGCCTAAATTGGACCACTCTGACAAAGTTTCTTGGCAGATTCTGTGTGATAGATTGAAGGTATTGCACCCTTATATAGAACTGGCATTTGCTATTATACATCTAATTATAGAAGATGGCATGAGTAAAGTAGTCATTTCTGACTGTGGTATAGAATATTTAGTGTCTTATACCTCTTTGCACTTTCTTCCATCAATCTAGATCTATCAAAGACCAGCTCAAGTCCCACTTCTTTGGAACCTTTTCTAGCCAGTCTAGTCTTTACTGAGGTCTTCTCTTCTGAATTCCTGCATGGCTTAGACATAAAGATTTGGATATAGATGGAATTTTAGATGAAATCTAAACCAATCCTCTTATTTAAACTCTAAAAAATACAACTAATAAGCCTTACACGAAAAATCATGGTGAAGGCCTAGATGACATTTAAAGTCCCTTACAGATATGAATATGGCTAAATCTCAGAAACAGTGAAGTTATGGATGGGGAGGGAAATTTAGAGCTGAGGGACCTTCCAAGTGTCTCTTTATTTACCTGTAGAATGACTGTACACTTTCTTAAAGGATACTGAGAAAGAATCATAACTGAACAGGAAATAATACTTGGAGCATTAAGCCATGATCAGTGATGTTTCCAACATGTTGTATTTAAAGTGATGGTGGATGCTGGTTCTATTGATAGTGAGTCATAGGTTATTATTTAGGAACTCTAGCCAAGGAGGTTTAATACATTGTCACTGCTAAGCAACTAACTGGTGAATGAATATAGATTTCCCGCCCCCATCAATGTATAAATAATAAAATGACACCTCATTTTGAATCTTTTCTCCATCATAACCTTTATTATTCAGAAAGAAAAAAAGTAAAAAAGAAAGAAAGAAAGAAAGAAAGAAGAAAGAAAGAAAGAAAGAAAGAAAGAGAAACTGAAAAGTACAAGTTACCAGAAGTAGAATTTATTTTATTTTTACTTAAACAAGCAGTACTTTGAGATTCTTAATGTAGTGGTAGACACAATCCACCAGGTGGCACAAAGACATGAGGCATGAAGCAACTGGGCATGCTCATTATTCCAGCTCTTTTTATGAGTTAACATTTTTTGGGGGAAAGTATGCTGTGAAGATAGTGGATGATACAACATTCACCTTCAGATACTGGCTTTTGAAGAGAAACAAAATAGAAGGATTTTATTTCTCACCAGTTTTTTTTTTCTTTCTTTTGCTTAAGCTGTCCACTTGGGGCTGATTGTTTCTTGAGATTTGAAATTGATGCTGAGGAAAGAAGCTTGTTCACAAGATAAGGAGAATTGGAAAAGGGAAACAAAAGAAAAACAGGCACTTTGTAATTTCTATTTAAGGCCAGAACAATGAGCAACAATCGACAAAGGAAGGGGATCATTAAGATACTCCCTTTCTTTTTCTAGGTATGGTCACATCTCTGGGGGGATAGTTTTAAGAAAACGTAGAAACTAAAAGGAATGACACAAAATGTAGCAGGAAGTGCATAGGACTGAGTGTCAGGAGGCTGAGTTTTTGGCTCTATTTTGACAGGATTGAACTATAGAACCTGAACAAATCAGATTCTCCCCCCTGAACTTCAGTTGTCTCGTTTGTACAATGGGGAACTAAACTAGCCGTCCTATAAGTATATTCTAGCTTGGATAGTATAAGAATGTTAGAGAAAATAGCAAAGTTTATGTAGGTAAATTGTAACAGAATTACAATAAGAAAGAGTAGGGTAGTTAAAAAGTAAAAGGAACAGAGGTAGGAGATGAGTTCTTTTTGTCCAGGTTGTTTTAACAGTGAAATAAATGTGTTGACCCAGAATCTCTAGGAGGATGTTTATAAAAATCTTAAAATGAAAACAACAAAAGGGAATCAGTATGGGATTAATAGCAGATTTGGATTCAAAATACCTAGTTTACTTCATAGCAATGTTTAAGTAACTTGAGCAAGTCACTTAAACTGTTTTAAGCTGAAAACTCTTCCTTTATAAAATGAAGAGAGACAGATCAGATTATCTCTAAATTCTAGTTTTTAAGCCTATGAAGACAAATAGTTTGTATATTAATATAAATATTTAAGGAAACTCACAGGAGTAAATTTGTGTATAACTTTAAAGTTAATACATTTTATTTAAAAATCTGTAGCAATGTGACTGCAATTCTTTACTTTTCTAGATGAAAAAAATGTCACTTTCTGGTGCTTCTACCATGTTTATTTTTTGTGGTAGTTTTTCATATGCTTCCTAGAGTGTCCCAAGATTCCATTAGAGGTGGTTGTGAGTTCTATTGAAAAAAAAATCATTAATGATGGATTGCTTTTTTCCCTCTTGAACCACCATAATTCACTTTTCAACATTACAAATTACAAAATGAAATGGACTCCAAACTATTTTAAAATTGGCTGAAAGGCAGGCATAACCATCTCATGAAATGTATCCCTTTAGAATTCTTTTCTTTTCCAATTCCTGGTCAGGTGTAATGGTTTTAGGTTTTAAAAATGGGGGAAAAAATGAGTAGCAATACATTGGAGTGGAGGTAGCTGTGGATTGAGAGTAAAGTAACCTGGTATTCTCCCTGACTCTCATCTATTTTCCTCTCTGAACCTCAATTCCATTACATATAACATAGGATAATATATGGCTGATTGGGTGATTTTTTTAATGGTTCAGTTATAAATATATTGAATTTAGTGCCGAGGACATAGGTTTAAATTAATGATTTCCTATTTTTTTACCTGTTGCAAGCCATTTAACATCTCTGGGCCTTACCTCAGTTTTCTCACCTATACAAATGAAAGGTTTGGAGTAGGTAAGCAATGTGATTCTTTTTATCTCCAAATTTATGCTCCTGTGACTCATTCTTTTATTTCTCCAATCCAGCTATATCATTCTTTTATTTTATCAGAAGACTGAGAAAGGTCTTAAAAGTTTAGGTTCTATACACTCTATCTCTGCTGCTTTCTCATAAGTATAGGACCAATTCACTGGAAGAAAGAAAAAAAAAACTTGTTTCCATTGTTAAAAATGATCCAAGATTAATTTCTATAAGAAGCCACATTGATAATTAAAATGAGAAACATAACCACTATGCAAAATCACATTAGTGCTGGTTTTTCAGAGAAAAAACTGGAAAGAGAATGGATTCAAAACCAGCAAAATGCCTTGAAGTTCAATTCCTCAAGAACTTGTGACCAATTTCTATTTTGGGGGGAAGGTTTAGATGTGTTTGCTTGTTTGTCACTTTCTGCTGTTCCTTCTATATTTTGCTCTTTTTATCCATAGAAATTATTCAGTTAAGAGGGTTGTTTTTGTTTTTTTTTTGCTGCTACTTATTCCTTTCCCACTGATGGATTGGGGTTCCTGCATGTTAATTGCTTTCTAAGCTTCTGTTTCACAGGGCTTTTCCTTCATAGTACCTTCCCTTCCTAGCCAGACGCCTGAGTGAGGGCAGGTAATGTGATGTTCTGTCTAAGCTTTAAAGCATTTTGCCCTCAGGCAATCTTTCCAGCCTCTGCTGCTTAGGCTGTGTCCAGCCTTGTTTCTACCCAAACTCCACATTCTTCAACCTCAGGTCTCAAGTCTTACTGCCAAGGCCTTGTACTGCCCTCAAGGGTAAGTCTGTGTGTGGTGCTTTCAGCCAGTCCCTGAGAATTTAGAGATTAGCTGACCCTTGTTTCCACTCTGGTGCAGTAGATGCTTTGATAAGTGCAATTTCACCTCCTTATAGCATTGGAATCCCCAAATACTGACTATATTTAAGGCTGTGTCCCATGGGAGAGCTCCTTTGCTCCTCCGATTTTTATTTCTGTCCTTTTAAGATGCTTTGTAGTGATAGTTTGGAAAGAGATTCAGAAAACTCCTGCTGCTACACCACCACTTAACTTGACCCTCTATGCCTGGAAGTTCAGAAGCAGCTAGACAGTGCAGATGATAGAGTTTTGGACCTCAAGTCAGGAAGACTCAAATTCATATGTAACTTCAAACACTTACAACTTGTGTAAACATAGGCAAGACACTTGATCCCCAGCGACAATTTGCTTCATTTTCCTCTTTTGTAAAATTATTATATTTTATTATAATAATATATAATATATTACCCCTTCCTCAAGGTGTTAATATTTTGAATGTGTTTTTAACACCTTAAAATGCTATATAAATGATAGCTATTATTAAATAAGGTAGAACAAATCAAAAATGCTTCTGAACATTTATCTAGATACCACTTTTCCCTTAGCCAATAGTATATATTTCCCAAGTTTCTAAGGCGTCTTCTTTTAACACTTCTATTGGTTCTTTCTTTCCATTGTTAACAAGTAGGCCAGGATCCCTCTGTTGACAATTTTATTATCTTCTTCAATCAAAAAAAGTGTCACCATGATGACTACATGTAAATTAAAGAGACATGAACTCTATGACTAGGAATGCTGTAGTAGAAGGTAACCAATGAGTGCAGCTGTAAGAAATATAAGGATCATGATCCAGGAGACATAAATTTTCCTCTCTAAACTGCCTCATAAGCAAAATGAACATACCAGGTTAGAATATTTAACAAGGTTTCCATCAGTTTCAAAATGTGACATGAATATAATGTAATGTTATTTTTTCATAAGGAATGAAGAAGCAAAGAATTTAGTAGAATGATGAAAAATTTTGCAAGAAGAAACAGAATTATAATATATAGCAATGATGATAAACTTGAATAGAAACAAAGACCACTAAACCATAAATAATGATCCTACGTAGCAAATGTTGACTTAGAAGAACACACATTAATTAACATTATCTGTTTTTATTAAATTTTTATTAATTTTTAAAAATATTTCCCAATTATATTTTAAATTGGTTCTATTACCATCAAGAATATTGTGGGCCATATTTCTTACATAGTTCATGCACAAAATGACCACAATGCCAAAAAGGGAAGCAGTGAGATACATCCGATTATAAATAAAAACACCTTTGTGAGATTTAAGAATTCAGATTAAAAAAATAAAGATAATTGCAGAGCGCCAGTAATGAAGAATTCCACCCCCCTTCCAACTGAGCTATATCAGCAGGCTCAAGATAGAGAAGATATTAATTCTCTAACAAAGTAATAGGAATTTGATTTTTTTAACTATGTAAATTTTATACAAAGATTTATACTTTCCCCCCAATTTTTAGTAGGAGTGTGAAGGGAAAGGGTTGAAAAAATAGAAACAGAAAAAGAGCAATCAGAGCATTTAAAAAATAGGCAGCAAGGGGACTCAGCAGATTGAGAGGCAGGACTAAAGTCAGGAGTTTCTAGGTTCAATTTTGACTGCAGACACTTCCCAGTTGTGCAACCCTGTATAAGTTGTTTAACTGCCATTGCCTATCCCTTACTGCTCTGCTGCCTTGAAATACCAGTAAGGATTGAAAAAATACATAGAAGGAAGATACATTGAAACATAGTGAAGGAGAATTTTGAAATTTATATTTGTTGTTAAATACCTAAGAGGAAGAATAAACTATATTCACTAGAACGTCTGGTTTCTTATACAATTTTCTGTTCTATTTCATATATAGAAATTCTGATTTTATCTGGATTTGGTTATTTTTTATCAAAAGTATGTATGCATGTGTACATATATAATATGTATATGTATATTTAACATGTAATAACTCTGATCAATACAGTATCCAGTCATAACTATGGATAACTAATAATGGAGCATGCTTCATGTATGTATGAGGGGATGAAGGGAGGAAGGTAGGAAGGTTGGAGAAATGGGAGAATGGAGAAAGGAAGGTGGAGGAAGGGAAAGGAAGGTAGCCCCGGCCTCCAAGGTGGAAATTGACCAGAGCCCTTTGGGGCTCAAATAAAAGATCTGAGAGCAACTTTAGGGTTTAGAATAGCTAAATTTTATTTAAATTAGAAATGGGAAGGTCTAGGAAAAACTAGGAGGTAGATAGAAAGGGAAAAAGGCACCAAGAGAGAACTCGGGGTTCAGCCTCCAAGGTAGAGAGAGCTCCAGGGTAGAAAGAGAGAAAAGGCGTGAAACTCTCTTTTTTATACTTTCTCTGACACCTTCCACAAAGGAAGTGGGAGTTGTCAGGGGAAGTTGTAGCAGAGAGCCCTGGGAGTTGTAGTCTTCCAGGGCTTACAACAATTTCAAATGACACGTATGTTAGCTGAAAGTTAATTGATTATTGGTTCAGAGCAAAGCAGAAATCACTTTTCTTGAATGTTTTTATTTTAATTCCAGGATGTGTCCTGCTAGGGAGTTATGAAGTTATTGGGAAATGAAAGAGATATTTAAAAAGAAAAGAAAAGAATCATCAATGACAGTTTTTTGTTTGTTTGTTTGTTTTTATGGTATAGACCAGTGATAGACAAACTTTTTAAAGAGAGGGCCAAAGGAAAGAAAATGCTCATCTGTCAGTCTGTTTCTAAGGAAACTCTTTCATTGTATTGTATCCTACTCATTGTATTCGTCAAATTAGGAATAATGTCATGCAGCCAGATAGAACATTTCAGGGGGCCACATCTGGCCCATGGGTTGTATTTTGCCCATCACTGGTCTAGACAAACCATTGGCTATGATAAGGATAGTAAATGAGTATGAAAAATCTGGTATATAAAGATGCTGGGAATATTTACCTAAAAAAAGAGAAAACTACAGAGAGACTGTCACTGTTTTTAATTATTTGAAGCTATGCTGATTAGAAAAATGAGTAGACTTACTTTGTACTATTCCAAAGAAGAGAATTTCATCTCATTAAAGGAAGAACTTCCAACCATGTAGAACTACCCCATAATGGAATTATTCATCAAATAGAGAACATCTTCTCACTGAAAATATTTAATGAGATATTAGATAGCCACTTATCAGGGATGTTTTAGAAGAGATTTTTTTTGTTGGATGAGGCGGTAAATTAGGGGATTCTTTATGTCTTTTGCAACTATGAGATTTGATCATTCTTGTATACAAGTTAGGGACAGTCCTGCATCAATTTAGAAAAACACTATATGTCATGAATAATTTCAATTCTATTATACTTATCATTTTGGGAGTGAGTTCTATGTTTATTTAACTAAAAATTCATTAAATAGTCATTGGATATGTTACCATTTACTGTGGAAATCAAAAGTAAAGATTAGTTTGAGATACTTGGTGAAATTCAAATGAATCAATGTCAAGAAAGAATAAGTTTCATAATTTTATATTGGTGTTTATGTTAGTTTTCCTCAAAACAGTGAAAAAACTTATAAATTAGATATGACTGTCTCAACTGTCAATACCTTGTCAAGGTGCTGATCTGTCTGTCCATGACCATATACTCAGAACTCAACTTTTATTTATAGGAACATACATCACCTATTATAAGGGAATATCAACATTTGCAGAAATATAAATTGGGAAATACGGAAATTTTACATTTCTTCAATAATTAAAAGAGTGCCGGAGTGACTGAGGGTTGAAGGGTTGTATCAGATATTTTCCATCTTTCTTTCTCTGTAAAGGAAAAAAATCAGTTTCTAATCTCCTTCCTTTCTCTGCATTTTATAGTTTTGAAATAATTTTGGAAGAGAATCTCAATATCTTGGGATATCTAGATGATCTGTTTGACCCAGATTTCAAAAATGGGACAAGACACAAACTATACAAGGAGTTTTCAGAAAAGTTTGAAATGTTTTCTCCCTCTCTCCCTTTCTCCCTACCACCCCATCACACTCTCTCTACTCCCCCCCCTCTTTCTTCCCATCTCTTTTCTTCTTTTCTTTTTTTTTCTTGTTTCTCAGTCATTCTCCCTTCATTTTTTCATATTTATTTGTATACTTCCCTTCCTTCCTTCTTTCTTTCCTTCCTTCTTTCCTTCCCTCCCTCCTTCCTTTCTTCTTTCTTTCCTTCCTTTTTCTTCTTTCTTTCCTTCTTTCTTTCCTTCCTTCTTTTTTTTCCTTCCTTCCTTTCTTCCTTCCCTTTCTCCATTTCTCACTTCCTTCCTCCTGCCCTCCTTCATATGAACTTGAGCTAAATCTTAGAATGATTTTCAAGAGGCAAACTTAAGAAGAGGTTGTATTTCATTCATAAATGACAGCTGGTATATAGATACAGTTGGAGATTGGGATAATAATAACCAGCAATATACTTTCATTTTAAAGTTGCTAAGCATTTTATATATTGTATATCATTTGATGTTCACAACAGCTTTATGAGGTAAATACCATTATTATCCTTATTTTCCAGATTTAAAAAAAATCAGGTTCAAGATGGTTAAATAAATTGCCCAGGACATGCCTAATAAGTGCTTGAGGCAAGATTTAAAATCCATTCTTACTGATAAGAAGACCAAAACCCTAGTCTCAGTGCTATTATCTATTGTGAAGATAGGATTAACTCTCCCCTGCCCATTTTTTTGATTTAATCACCAGAAGCATAAACACACCACTTATCTTTAAGTAGGGGAGATCTGTGACCCCTATGTGTGATAGTGGATGAAGAAACAGAATCAACTGACTGCCCCTGGGCAGACCTGAGCAAAACTTTAGCTGTAATTGGTTCACATAAAGTGGGAGGAAGGCACAGGGAAGTGAGGAAAGTAATGGTCTTTCAGAGGGGTAAGAACTTCCTGTGAGGAGTTCTTCCACCTTCAACTTGACCCTGGAGGAGCTCCTGCTTGGAACCTTGGACTATTATTGATTTTTTCCTTAGAACTACCATGTGGGTGAGTGAAAAAGGCTGACTTCCTTTTCCTACTTTTTCCTAGAGGTACTAGCCTCTGGAGAGGCTCCTCATCTTTGATGAGGCCTCATGGCTAAAACCTTTGTTTAATTTACCTTTGGGGTCCTTTGCTGGGTCTCTGAAGCCCTGCCTGGTTCAGACCAAGCTGGAGTAATTATCTACTTTTTCTTTCTGTTTTCCTTACTTTCACTCTTTCTCCTTTTGTAAATAAACTACCATAGAAAGTCATTCTGATTTGAGTAATAATTCCTGGTGAATTCACTCTTATAAATTTAGTCCAACCCTTTAATTTTTAACCTTTACAATATTCAGCTTGGACTATCACATATGGACAAGAGAAATTAAATTAGTTTCAACAGAATTAAAAATGGTGGGGTAGGAGGCCTTCAGAATTTGGATGTAACAAACAAATTAATTGGCAAATTATTTTTAAGTACATGAAAGGAAATAATATTAAATAAGCCTATGAAGGTAAGTTGGTCTTAGAACCTTAGGGTGAGAAACTAATTTTATTCCTACAGGAAAAAATAACCATTAATGATTTGTGAGCAAGTGAATGACAACTTTAATCCTTTGTATAAGAATGACTATTTTGTCAGGTGTGCTTAGGATGAACTGGAAAGGAAAGTATATTGGCAATAAAAATTTAGGATCATGATAAACTGTGGCATGAGATGTTTGAGAGAGTATCGTTGTGTATATTAAAATTGTGAAGTGGGAGAACAGTGATTGGGATGAAGAAATAGCGAGCTAGAGCTAGGTAAAGGACTTTCTAAGAATTAAGGGAGACTGACCTAGGACCAGCAGATGATTATGATAAGTATCTGGATTGGGCAATACAGGAAGGTGCAGAGAACCTCAGAGAACATACCCTTGTTGAATGATAGAAGAAATGTGGAACAAGACTTAAGGTATAAGGAACATGCTTCCTGTTCCTGGTTCAGTTTGTTAGGCTACATAAGAAGTTCTTTTTATGCTAAAGGGAGTAGCCATCATTTTCTTAGAGAATCCAAGTTTCTATGAACGCAAGAAAGTAAAAAAAAAATTAATAGGTAGATTCTTTTTTTTTTAACATTTATTAATAATCATTTTTAACATGGTTACATGATTCATGCTCCTACTTTCCACTTCACCCCCCGCACTCCCCCCTCCCATGGCTGACACACATTTCCACTGGTTTTGTCATGTGTCCTTGATCAAGACCTATTTCCAAATTGTTGGTGGTTACATTGGTGTGGTAGTTTCAAGTCCACATCCCCAATCATGTCCACCCCGACCCGTGCGTTCAAGCAGTTGCTTTTCTTACATGTTTCCTCTCCTGCAGTCCTTCCTCTGAATGTGGGTAACATTCTTTACCATAAATCCCTCAGAATTGTCCTGGGTCATTGTATTGCTGCTGGTACAGAGGTCCATGACATTCAATTTTACCACAGTATATCAGTCTCTGTGTACCATGTTCTTCTGGCTCTGCTCCTTTCGCTCTGCATCAGTTCCTGAAGGTCTCTCCAGTTAGCCTGGAACTTTTCCAGTTTGTTATTCCTTTTAGCGCAATAGTATTCCATCACCTGCATATACCACAATTTGTTCAGCCATTCCCCAATTGAAGGACATACCTTCCTTTTCCAGTTTGTTGCCACCACAAAAAGCGCAGCTATGAATATTTTCGTACAAGTCTGTTTATCTATGATCTCTTTGGGGTACAAACTCAGCAATGGTATGGCTGGATCAAAGGGCAGGCATTCTTTTATAGCCCTTTGAGCATGATTCCAAATTGCCAGCCAGAATGGCTGGATCAGTTCACAACTCCACCAGCAATGCATTAATGTTCCAATTTTGCCACATCCCCTCCAGCATTCATTACTCTCCCCTTCTTTCATTTTAGCCAATCTGCTAGGTGTGAGGTGATACCTCAGAGTTGTTTTGATTTGCATTTCTCTAATTATTAGAGATTTGGAACACTTTCTCATGTACTTGTTGATACTTTTTATTTCTTTACCTGAAAATTGCCTATTCATGTCTCTTGCCCATTTATCAATTGGGGAATGGCTTGATTTTTTATTCAATTGCTTTAACTCCTTGTATATTTGAGTAATTAGACCCCTGTCAGAGTTTTTCGTTATAAAGATTTTTTCCCAATTTGTTGTTTCCCTCCTGATTTTGACTACATTGTTTTTGTTTGTACAAAAGCTTTTTAGTTTAATATAATCAAAACCATTAATTTTACATTTTGTAATTTTCTCTAACTCTTGCTTGGTTTTAAAGTCTTTCCTTTCCCAGAGATCTGACAAGTATACTATTCTGTGTTCACTTAACTTATTTATAGTTTCCCTCTTTATATTCAAGTCCTTCACCCATTCTGAATTTATCTTGGTGTAGGGTGTGAGATGTTGATCTAGACCTAATCTCTCCCATATTGTTTTCCAAATTTCCCAGCAGTTTTTGTCAAATAGTGGATTCATGTCCCAAAAGTTGGGCTCTTTGGGTTTATCATACACTGTCTTGCTGATGTCCTTTACCCCAAGTCTATTCCATTGATCCTCCTCTCTGTCTCTTAGCCAGTACCACACTGTTTTGATGACTGCTGCTTTATAGTATAGTTTAATATCTGGTACTGCTAGGCCCCCTTCCTTCACATGTTTTTTCATTATTTCCCTTGATATTCTTGATCTTTTGTTATTCCAAATGAAATTTGTTATAGTTTTTTCTAATTCAGTAAAGAAGTTTTTTGGTAGCTTGATAGGTATGGCGCTAAATAGGTAAATTAATTTGCGTAGAATTGTCATTTTTATTATGTTAGCTCGACCTACCCATGAGCAATCAATGGCTTTCCAATTGTTTAGATCCAGTTTTATTTGTTTGGAAAGTGTTCTGTAGTTGTTTTCATATAATTGCTGTGTTTGTTTTGGTAGATAGATTCCCAAGGATTTTATATTGTCTAGGGTGAATTTAAATGGTATTTCTCTTTCTACCTCTTGCTGCTCTAGTGTGTTGGAAATGTATAGAAATGCTGATGATTTATGTGCATTTATTTTGTATCCTGCCACTTTGCTAAAGTTGTTGATTATTTCTACAAGCTTCTTAGTTGATTCTCTAGGATTTTTTAAGTATACCATCATATCATCTGCAAAGAGTGATAACTTAGTCTCCTCCTTGCCTATTTTGATACCTTCAATTTCTTTTTCTTCTCTAATTGCAACTGTTAGTGTTTCTAGTACTATGTTGAATAATAGAGGTGATAATGGGCATCCTTGTTTTACTCCTGATCTTATTGGGAAGGCTTCTAATTTATCCCCATTGCATATGATGTTTGTTGATGGTTTTAGGTATATACTATTTATTATTTTTAGGAAAGGTCCTTCTATTCCTATACTTTTCAGGGTTTTCAATAGGAATGGATGCTGTATTTTGTCAAAGGCTTTTTCAGCATCTATTGAGATGATCATGTGATTTTTGTTTGTTAGACTATTGATATGGTCAATTATGTGGATGGTTTTCCTAATGTTGAACCAACCTTGCATTTCTCGTATAAATCCCACCTGATCATGATGGATGATCTTCTTAATTACTTGCTGGAGTCTCTTTGCTAGTATTCTATTTAAGATTTTTGCATCTACGTTCATTAGGGAGATTGGTCTGTAGTTTTCTTTCTCTGTTTTTGATCTCCCTGGCTTTGGAATCAGTACCATATTTGTGTCATAAAAAGAATTTGGTAGGACTCCTTCTTTGCTTATCATATCAAATAATTTCTATAGTATTGGGGTTAGTTGCTCTTTGAATGTCTGATAGAATTCACTTGTGAATCCATCAGGCCCTGGCGATTTTTTCTTAGGGAGTTCTTTGATGGCTTGTTTGATTTCTTTTTCTGATATGGGATTATTTAGGTATTATATTTCTTCTGCTGTTAATCTAGGCAGTTTATATTTTTCTCCTAAATTGTTATATTTATTGCCATATAATTGGGCAAAATAGTTTTTAATGATTGCCTTAATTTCCCCTTCATTAGAGGTGAGGTTTCCCTTTTCATCTTTGATACTGTCAATTTGGTTTTCTTCTTTCCTTTTTTTTATTAGATTGACTAGTACTTTGTCTATTTTATCTGTTTTTTCAGAGTACCAGCTTCTAGTCTTATTTATTAATTCAATAGTTCTTTTACTTTCGATTTTATTAATTTCTCCCTTGATTTTTAGTATTTCTAATTTAGTTTCCATCTGGGGGTTTTTAATTTGCTCGCTTTCTAATTTTTTGAGTTGCATGCCCAATTCATTAATCTCTGCCCTCCCTAATTTGTTAATATATGCACTCAAGGATATAAATTTCCCCCTGAGTACTGCCTTGGCTGCATCCCACAGAGTTTGGTAGGATGTCTCCTCATTGTCATTTTCTTCAATGAAATTATTGATTGTTTCTATCATTCTTTCTTTGACAAATTGATTTTGGAGAATCATATTATTTAATTTCCAATTAGTTTTTGATTTTCCTGTCTAGGTGCCCTTACTAATTATTATTTTTATTGCATTATGATCTGAGAAGGTTACATTTATTATTTCTGCTCTTTTGCATTTGTTTGCAATGATTCTATGCCTCATAACATGGTCAATCTTTGTGAATGTGCCATGTGCAGCTGAAAAGAAGGTGTATTCCTTTTTGTCCCTATTTATTTTCCTCCACATATCAATTAGATCTAATTTTTCTAGGACTTCATTCACCTCTCTTACCTCTTTCTTATTTATTTTTTGGTTTGATTTATCTAGATCTGACAGAGGAATATTTAGATCTTCCAATAGTATGGTTTTACTATCTATTTCCTTCTTGAGCTCTGCCAGTTTCTCCTTTATGAATTTGGGTGCTATGCCACTTGGTGCATACATATTGAGCAGTGTTATTTCCTCATTGTTTATACTGCCTTTAATCAGGATGTAATGACCTTCCCTGTCTTTTTTAATTATATCTATTTTTACTTTGGCTTTGTCAGAAATCATAATAGCTACTCCTGCCTTCTTTTTCTCATTTGACACCCAAAAGATTTTGCTCAAACCCTGAACCTTAAACTTGTGTATGTCCACCTGCCTCATATGTGTTTCTTGTAGACAACATATGGTGGGACTTTGGTTTCTAATCCACTCTGCTATTTGCTTCCGTTTTATGAGCGAGTTCTTCCCATTCACATTCAGAGTTATAATCATCAGTTGTGCATTTGCTGACATTTTCAAATCCTCCCCCATTCCTATCCCTTCTCCTTAAACTATTTCCTTTAAAACCAGTGGTTTGCTATTAAGACCCTATCCTTTATCCCCTTCCTTGATTAACTTCCCTTTCTACCCCCTCCCTTATTTTCCCCCCCTCTTTTTGTTTTTAAAGGCCTTATGAATTCCCTCCCTCTTCTCCCCTCCCTTTTTTTGACCTCCCCACTCCCGTGCTCCCCTTGGTTTATCCCTTCTAACTTTCTCAGAAGGGTTAGATAAGAGTTTTATTTCCCAATGGATAGTATAGCTACTCTTCCCTCTCCGGGTTGATTACACTGAGAGTAAGGTTTGATTATTACCTCTTTATGCTCTCTTCCTCTCCTTCTTATA
>NC_058132.1:314528704-314542708 GCF_016433145.1 Gracilinanus agilis | reverse complement strand
CTGTTTCTGCCCATTGTACAGATGGGAAAACATTTTTAAGGCTTTTGCTTTGTGAGTCACCATATATCCAGCAGTGATGTTTGACTAATTAAATAGGACATTGAACTTGGAATTAGGGAGAACTGAATTCAAATTCTTCATCTGACACTTATTAGCTGTTAAATCATTTACCAATTTTCAACCTTATTATCCACATCTACAAAAAGTGAATAAGGTTAGCTGCTACCCCACAAAGTTTTTGTGGGAAATACACAAGATAACATGTGTAAAAACATGTGTAAAAAGAAACATATTCAAAAACCTTTAAGTACTATATAAATGCTATTGCTAGCATTATTATTATTTTTATATTATTATATATAATACATTATATATAATATATATAATATAAGTTACATATATTATTATTACTTTACCAGGTAATCATTTGTTGTCATTTATGTGAAGAAAAAAGCAAATTGTACAGTTGTTTTTGGGGGGGATTTTATTTTTTAAGAGTAAATAAAGAGAATATTGGGGAATAGATACATATTCTTTAATTATAAATGTAGTTTTATAAAAAGTTCAGCATATTTATTTATTTACTAATTGAATTTAGGGTGCTTATGGTTATGCAATTTAGATCCTACATCACAGAAAGATATAAACACATGTAAATGGCACGAAGGGAAAAGGATCTTATATGGATTTCTGTAATTACAAAAAAAGTCCAAAGGCTTATTGAAAAGTAAACTCAGAAAGAAATTCAGTCATTGGATGCTTACATAATTACAACCCAACAGGAGTCTTAGCACAGCTTACCCATGGATCTAAAAGTTAAGCTATGAAGAAATCCTTTTGTATCTTACCATCTGTAAGCAAAACCCTGCCACACCTTTTAACTCAATCCTCTAATAATGTCTACTTCCTTCTCTCTCTCTAGTGTATCATATCTAAGTAACTCAAAGTAATATCTTATTAACCCTTCCAACACCAGATAAGAAAAAGCTAGCATTACTTCATAAATAAAGAAATTAAGGTTTGGCTTGACCAAAAGGATACAGGGATGAAACTAACACTTGAGAAAAAGGTAGGTGTTGCTGCTGATAGAGTTATAGGATTGCAAAAACTGAAATCAAATCTTTTCTTAGGCATGTAGCAATTCTATGAACCTTAAAAGTCACTTTAGTCTTTTCCTCAGCTTCCTCATCTACATTATGAGGTTAATAGTATCTGCCACAGCATGTTGTGGTAGTAATAAAATGAGTTGTGTTTAAATGTTTTCCAAATAATATATGTATATACATATGATATTTTTATGATTATTTCAGCAAATACTTTCCTCAATAACATTCCAAGGCTGATGTGTGCTTTGAGGTAAATTTAATTACTTTGATTTATTATTGGTTCCATATGTAGTAAAGTTAAAGAATATGTAGATGGGATATGGGTAGTCAGAAATGGAAGGGTAATTAGGTCAGATATTCATCTAGCCTGAACTTATCTTAAGATCAAAGAATTTCAGTTGGAAGTAAACTTACAGTCTACCAAGAGAAGTATCCCCCAGGGGAAAGAAAGTTTAATTTTCTCTCAGAGTGGCTGTATTCACATCCTTGTTTTTCTCCCTACTGCATATATGATCTGGGGAAATTGATTTAACCTTTATTGAACCTCAGTTTTTTCATCTGTAAAATGACATCATTGAAATGAAATTAAGACCTCTAGGATCCCTTTAAGCTCTAAGTCTATGAAGTAGACCCATGTATCATTCTATAGATAAAGAAGGTAGAGGAAAAGTGTCTATGGTATTTTGGAGAACACATTGAACTTAGAAACAGGCAGCCCTTGAATTAGAATAGCATATATGACACAAGCTCTGCTTTATGAGTCACCATATTCAGGTGTCTTAATATTTCTGATCCAATTTTCCTCATGAGTAAAAATGAGGGCAAGAATTTTATTATTTCAGTCATCCTTTTCAGTCACAATTCTATCATTCTGCAATATTATATTCTATGACCCAACAATGCAGAATGATTCAGTGGTAGAATTGAGACTACAAGCCATCCTTCCACTTCTTTCTTTTTGTATTTTTATTTTAATTTTTTTCACTTCTTTCTAAATACCCAGGGCTCATTCCACTAGAGCAAGCTACTCCCCTCCCAACCCCCCTCCTCCATTCAGTCTTTAGTCCAAAGATAAACAAGTATTTCTATGTAAGAGGAGTCATGGAAAGAACCTATTCCAGCCATGCAATATAATATTATTGTTATTATCACTACTTTTACATTTATCACAGCTAAGCCTAATAATACCTTGCATTTCTAGAGCACTTTGTTTCTATCAAAAATTTTTACTTGTCATTTAATTTTATATTCATTTTAGTCCTGATAGGGTAAGGCTTATTATCTACTCTGACAAGTGAATAACTTGAAGCAGAGAGAGTTAAAGTGATTTGCCTCAGTTTACCTGGCTACTTTTAGGATAGGATCAGGACTAGAATGTAGATTTGATTCCTAATGATTCAATGTCTATTAAAGTGCTCCTTGGTGATCATTAATTCTTTCTAGTAAATAGTCGATATCCCTCATTTTGTTTTCCTATTTAACCATTTGTTTGGGGGGCTTCATTCCTCATACAGCCTTGGTACCAGAAAGTGATTATTAATATTATATTTTCACCACAGCAATCATAATATTGATGTTCAGTCATCTTATTGCCAGGAACCTTTATATAATTATATGTCTAATTGCTAAGGGAAAGCAAAGGAACTGTCTAGTCAAACGTTTTACACCACCAAGAGTTGAGCATTAGCAAGTATTGATTTGGCTGTTAAATTTATAGTAAAAAGATTATCTCCACAATTTAATGAATTTTTTTTAAAAACCACATTTATTAAGTAGTCAGTACTTTTTGTCACTGTGGTAGGGGCTGAGGATACAAATAGAAAAATTAAGATAACCTCTTGCCTCAAGGAGCTTAAAGTCTAAGAAACCAAGAGAAATAGAGTGGTGTTAAGAAAGGGGTTTTAGGATCCAAGAAGTTATAGGTGTGATAAATGGAACCACAGGACAGTTGATTAACTCATCCATTCCAGAAATGTTAGTGCTGATTTAATTACTATTCATAGAACAATAGGTTATGAAAGACAATGTCTGTTATATGTGTGTGGAACCTTGAAAATGTTCACAGCTCTGTTTTGGTGCAACAGTGACAGCATTGCAGTACTTATGCTCACTGAAGATACACAGAGACTAAAAAAAATTTAATCCTTCAGAGACAACATAGCATCTTAACTTGCCTCTACAACAGGGTAGGTTGTTGGCCTAAATGTGGAAGTCATAATCTTAGATTTTTATTCAATCTTTTCTTGTCCTTTCTCCATCTCCATTGTTCTACCACTCTACCCTTTCCAGAGCCCACCTGCTCTCTTTTATTGAAAAAAGGGAAAGAATCCACATACAGAATAATTTAGTTCAAATAAAATGTAATAACAGTGAAAAGTTGCTCATATTTAATTCTTTGCTTACATAGCAGCTTTTCTAATACTCAGATCTTTTGTGTAAATTGGGTGTGTATGAGGGGAGTATATTCAATATTATCTTTTTTCTCCTGATTCTATTTTCTTACTTTTATTTCCTTATAATCAGCCTTCTCATGAATTTCTTCAATTTTGCCTTATCCTTTTCTGGATTGTCCCTTCTTTTAGCTTTTTTCCCCCCTGCCTTTCTTAGTGCTCAGTAAATCAACGATTGCTATCTGTCAGCATTTATCTCAATTTTAAAAAATCCTTCCCTCTCTTCTGATTTTTCAAATCAATGAATCAAATTCACCAAATGTGTAAAATTTCTACTTTCTATGTCCAGTGGACAGTACTGGACCCTAAAAGACACATAGAAAACAAAAATAAAAACAAACACTGAAATCACCACTGTTATTAGTCCATTCAGAGATGGCTGGAAAGATCCTCTAAGGGCAAACATTCACTAGGTGTGAGGGGCAGACAGCTGTTTCCCAGAAGTAATTCAGGTGGCATAAGTAAAATAATATTTATTTAGTAATTTAAAGTTAGACACATACAATCAGTTGTCTAGTCTTCCATTTTTGACCTCCAAATCACTAATTTCAGTCTTCTCTCAAATCTGAAATAGTTTTTTTTTAAACCCTTGTACTTTGGTGTATTGTCTCATAGGTGGAAGATTGGTAAAGGTGGGCAATGGGGGTCAAGTGACTTGCCCAGGGTCACACAGCTGGGAAGTGGCTAAGGCCGGGTTTGAACCTAGGACCTCCTGTCTCTAGGCCTGACTCTCACTCCACTGAGCTACCCAGCTGCCCCACTGAAATAGTTTTTTAATTGAAATTTTTCAACCTAGTTTCTCCCCTCTAAAATATATCTCCTTTAGAACAGTTAAATTTATAGTTCTAAAGGCCAAGTCTGACTGTCACTTCCCTGTCAATCAGTCAATATGTATTTAAGAAGCATTTACTATGGTCTAGATACTGTGCTAACAGCAGAGAATACAAAGAAAGACAACTACCATACCCGTTTTCAAGAAACTCATATTCTACTGGAGAAGACATCATGTTTCTATCTAGCCATATATTAAATATATAGAATAGAAAGAAATTAATTTCAAGGTGGAGACATTAGTATATGGGAAGGTAGGGTAGATTTTTAAGGTATTGTATAGGTGAGATTTTGTTATTCTTGAAGGAACTTGGAAGTAGGAGAATAAACATGAAGATGGGAGGTGGCATCTTATATGCCAAGAACATCAAATACATCATCAAGAAGCTAGATCATAGAAGGCATAGAGGACAGTAAAGTCTAAAAGAACTCAGGATAGGGCCAGGGTGTTAAATGCCAAACAGATGTCCATATATTTTGGTCCTGGAAATGATAGGAAATCACTGTAGTTTGAGAAGAAGAAAGAGAATATCAGACCTACGTTTTCAGAAAATCACTCTGACAAGAAGCTTTCAGTGGCTCATAATTCCCTTCTTGCTATTTAAAAATCTTCAGATTCTTACTTAACTTTTGCATGTAGATTACAAATTACTTCCCCTATACTTTTTGTTCCAACTAAACTGACCTATCTATCCACCCTGCCATTTTCCATGTTGCACTATGTAAGCATAATTTTCTCCACCTTTACACTGGTCATCAGTGGTGACTGGAATGATCTCCCTCCCCACTTCAACCTCTTGGAACTCATAGTTACCTTCACAGGACCATTTCTTTGAAGAGACTTTTCTAGACTCATCCATTTTTAGTGTCCCCCTGTGTAGATAGAATCTGATTCCCTCTCCTCAGTTCATCCCCACCTTGCTGCATGGCTGGATGTCACATGAATGCTTAAACAGGTTACAGATGAAAAGCCCTAGAAACAAGACCCAGAACTAAAGGTTACCTGTCTGAGTTCAAAAGAAAGGATAAAGGTGTGGGGCAAGACATGACTGGGCTCTCTATTCCCTTGGAGATGGTAATAGAGCACAATGGCTGAGTCAGCCAGCCATGAGGAAAACCACGTGGTCAGAGTTAGGTTAGATTAGGCTTAAATCTCTACATATCTGCTTTCTCTATTTCAAGTGATTATTAATAAACTCTTTTGATATATGTACTGGGAATTTTTTATTTAAATCTCACATCCCAAATTATATCACTTTTATTCACTGTAAAATATTCTGAATTTACTGATTTGTGTGCACATCATATTACCATACCTACTTTCTCTATAACAAAGAGTTATATATAAGTTGAGAGCAGAGATGAATCACTTCATATTTCTATCCTTAATACTTACTGGTGACTGGTGAAAAGCAAGTATTCATTGATTGTTGATTGATCTTATTTGAATTTACCAAAACACCTTAAGGTTGGTGATACAGGTTTTCTTATCTCCATTTTATAAATGAGGAAAGTGAGTAACAGAGATTATGCGACTTGTCCATGGTCACACAGCCACTACATTTCTGAAAAAAATGAACTTGGGCCTTCCTGACTCAAAGAGGTGATAATAATAACTAGTATTTATATAGTGATGAGGTTTCCAAAATACTTTTTACAAACATCATCTAATTATATGTGTATGTTGTATTATTGTCATAAGATTCTAGATTTATAAAAATTTTTCATGTTTGAGAATAATTTTAGGATAAGAAACTTGCTACCTGCCTGCAGAAACAACACACTGCATCAAAAGATCCAGAATGAATTTTGGGATGTAGTGAATTGAGCTGTGGGGGTGGGGGTGGGTTGAATGCATTTATTTTGAATATAAACTCTTCTGCCAAAGGGGATTGCTCCTTAATTGGCTTTTTGTCAATGCACCCACCTAACATTGGTTTTGTTCTCTTTCTCTTTTATTTCCCTCTTCCCCAAATTATTGCAATTTCCCCTTAGAAAGTACAACATTGTATGTACCTCTAATTAAAGATCTTTAGAGATATAAGTTGGTAATATATATTGATTCATTGTAGAAACTAGGCATGTAAATCTGGGAGATTTCTACATGCTCATTTCCCAATGGAATCACAGGGAGGATTGTGTAATTAGAATTTCCTCCCCAGGACTCTCTTTCCCAACAGCCCATTTGCATATTCACATTATGTACTAATGTAGGGAAGATATATTTTTTGTAGCCCCACCTCTCACTCTCTGCTCCGGGAAGGTGGTTGTATAGGTTGGGTGTGAGTCAGGAAGGAGAAGTTTACTCAGGTGGTAATACTTACGTTTTGTACTTTGTTCTTTTATTTCTTCTACTTCAAATGGTTACTAATAAATCCTATAAAATATAATTACTTGGAATTATTGGATATTAATTTAAATCTAAATATATATATGTACATATATATATATACACATATATATCAACCCTAGTTAGTAGGTGCTATTATTGTTCCCTTTTATAGATAAGGAAAGCAAGGCAGGCAAAAGATAAAGTTACTAGTCAGGTAAATCAAAAGCATTATATCTGTGTCCCAGTATTTTCATCATTTGCCTCTTTATAAATCATTTCAAATCTAATGGAGAAAGATTCAGGATAACACTGGTCTCTGGTGCTTCTGGAGTTAATCCTTTTTTTCCACTTTAAGCACCACTACTGGAGGAGACTTACTTGCTAATTTGCATGAGTTGGTTGGCATGGACAATTAGCTTTTATTTTCCCCTGAGGAAGAATAAAAATGGATTTCTCAACTTCGTCTTTGTATTTTTCTCGTCTTTAAGATAAACTAAGATCAAACTTGGTCACTGCCCTTCAGGAGTTAAAAAAACTTCAAATGCAAAGCTATAAAGTCACCTGATAAATCATAAAGCTAGGGGAAAAATACCGACTGAGCCCTGAAAATAGAATATTAATGTTTGATGATTTAGAAACACCACTAATAACAGCTAAAATGAAGGGAAGCCAGGAAATGTAAACATAATCTCCACATCAATATTTAATCAGAATATTTTATCTTTTTGTTGTTGTTTTTATCATTTGCTTTTTGTTATCTTCATATTTTGATTAGAACTCTTCAGAATTGCAACACCTTCCACAGTCAGCTTCAGCTTCATTGATTAAAACAGATTAATTTGAACATTGGGAGTAAAGTGAATTTTGTCAGCAAATCAGACAAATATCAGGGTAGTTTTTCTCTGCCAGATAACCACCTCATCTTCACAACTTATCTGCCATTCTATGTATTCAAAATTGGTAGTAGAATGAGAAATCTGTGAGCTACCTCACAAGGTCATAGAATCCATCCCCCTTCTTGTGGAAAGGACCACACATATCTTTCTGGATGGATGAGTGGTATTTGTGACCCAATGGGAAAGAGTCTGATAGTGCATCCTCTCTTTATAATACATTCTGGTGTCTCTCAGTGCTTGTCAATCAGAAAGTTCTACCTCAAACCAAACCTTACTCTTTGCCAATATATGTTCATTCCATTCTTTCATATTCTTTGCTCAGTGTTTATTGAATCAAATCACTTCTAATAACTGAAAATACCTACACTGGACAGTTGACAAATTAAGCTTCCTAAAATTCTGCTTCAATTCAAAAAATTAAAGGGATCCCAGTATCTTAGGATCAAATTAAAATTTCATCATTTAATGTTGAAAGACCTTATAGCAAATTTGCTATAAAGAATATAAGGGAGACAGTGATATAGGGTGGATAGAGCCTTAGAAACCAAGGATATGGTTCAAGTCCTTTTTGTCAGACTTATAACCTCTATGTCCTTGATCAAGTATTTTCATATTTCTATGCCTTGGGTTCCTAATGTGCACAATAAGGGACTTGAAATATATGTCCTCCAACTTCACATTTGTTTTTATTCTACAAACTATTTTCCCATCATGTCCCTTTATCAACCCCACATTTAAGTCAAAGTGATCCAGTGTGGCAATCAATGAGCTGACTCTTCACTATCCCAGAATCACTCTTTGCCTGTCTGCTTCATTTAAGTCATTCAAAATATTCTCTGAATGGGTTCCAGAGAAAAGCGGGAAAGAAGCTTAGATAGCTTAAAGGCATAGATTTGGAACTGGAAAGAACTTTAATAATCTTTGACTCTAAATCCCTCATTTTACAGATGAGTATTCTGACATCCAAGGAAGTAAAAGTATTTGGTCAGGAGGTCACACAGTAAGTATTTGAGATGTCTGTTGTTGTTGTTGTTTGTTTGTTGTTTGTTGTTTGTTGTTTGTTGTTGTTGTTTTCCCACTGAGATCTAAGGCCAAGTTTAGCTTTTGATTTACTACTCCATGCTGCCTCAATCCAATTGCCCTCATTTTACAAATGAGGAACATATTAATTTTAGATAAGTAGATTATTACAAGCACATAGATTATAAGTAGGAGAGGTAGAATTTTAACCCAGGTCTTCTGTCTCCAAATCCATTGTTCTATCTATTATACCATGCCATCTTTCTTCTTCACCTTTGTGCAAGGGAAGTTTACTCTCTCGTATTTTCTGGTATCATGTACATGATGTCTACCTTTGTACATAGACTACCTGCATATGTGAGTTTAAACTTGACCTAGAGGTGAAAGACAGGACAAAGGGAGCCAGGGGGTTATAAAAAGGGCTAACCAGGAAGTTTGTTCTCTGTCTCTGGCGTTCTACCAAGGAACTTCCATGCTGGCGTCTGCTGGAGCAACCATATGCAAAGTTATATAGCCTTTCTATCTATCCCTCTCTCATCTTCTACCTATTCAAGTAATTCTAATAAACTTTATTAAAATCTAAGGACCAGAGTCCCAATTCTATTAAAACACCTTTACTGTACCCATCCTTCAAGATTCTGTTCACAATGTCCATAATAGGTGATCTACAGATACAATTGGAAACATGGTACATATAACCAAGGAGCAAAGCAATGTAGTTGTGAAGACAAGACAAATACATGAACAACTACAATGTGAGGCAGAAACTGTAAGTTATCACAAGAGATATAAATGTTGATGTTGTTTGGGTTCCAGAGGAATAAAATATGTCATTTTGAGATCATTAAGGTCTTATGAAGGAAGCAATACTTGACATAAAGGAATATAAATTTAGTTGTGCAAGAGACCTTACTAAGAGGTCATCTAGTCTTACTCTTTCATCTTACACTCAAAGAAAATGAGTCCTCAATAGTGAAAGTAGATTGACCAATAACACACAGAGAGTGAGTAGTAAAACAGGAATATGAACCAATTTCTTCTAAATCCAATTCTCTTATCATTCTACTATGCTACCTATGAACCTGGAAAGGTTAGGAGTTTTACATTTTATTATTTTACTAATATTTAACTTTTAAATTTGTAACAAACCCAAATGGACAAATAAAGATTTTTTTCTCTCCTGACAGTATTTTAAATGCTCTGAAGGAAAGATCTTTATCTTCTGTTTTGTTCTATTCTCTAAGGAATCCTGAATGGTGCATATATAAGCATTGTGAGGGGGTGAAAGGATGAAGGAAGGAGGATTGGAGGAATGGGAGAAAAGAGAGAGGAAGGTAGAGGAAGGGAAAGGAAGGTCACAGCCCCAGCCCCAGTGGGGTTTGGGGGGGGGAGAGTGAGGGAATTGACCAGAGCCCTTCTGGGACCAAATAAAAAATAAATCTGAGAGCAACTTTAGGGTTTAGAATAGCTAGGTTTTATTTAAATTAGAAAGGGGAAGGACTAGGAAAAACTAGGAGATAGATAGAAAGGGGAAAAGGTGCCAAGATAAAGAGATCAGGGTAGATAGGGTCAGCCAGCCTCCAAGCTCCATCTAGGAGAGAGACTCCAATGTAGAGAGAAAGAAAATGCTCCAAACTTTCTCTTTTATACTTTCTCTGCCACCTCTCACAAAGGAAGTGGGAGGTGTCAGGGGAAGTTGTAGCAGAAAGCCCTGGGAGTTGTAGTCTTCCAGGGTTTACAACAATTCTAAATGACACAGGATCTAAATCAATTTCATTTTATTTGATTAAGTTTAATATATGATAAATCCTTAGCAAATTTTGCCTTTCTGTATTTCTAGCCTTAACTTTTTAGACACTTTCCCTCAATCTTGGCATCAAGTTGAATTTCCTTAGCACTTCCATGTACCTCTAGTTCCCTACTATAAGAAGGGAAGCAGAAAATGGGGTGCAAAAAGGAAAGGGAAGGAATTTTTGCAAGAGCCGGTCTCATGCCAGGAATGGATGATGCATGATTCTGGAACACAGAGAGAAGATAAAGAAGAAGCACAAACAGTCAGGAGGCACTCTTAGACTTCCTGTCTATTGGACAGTCTGGAGCTGGAACTTCCTCTCTATCCCTGAGAACTGAGAAGGGTTTTGGTTTCTATCTCCTGGAGCCAAAGATACTAAATCTGGTGCTCCTGTCTGGATAAACCCTTCAATACTTGAGATTCAACAGTGTTTTCTGCATTGAAAGTGTTCCCAACTACGCCAAAGACCTATGATCCAGTTGACTTGAGTTGGCGAAGGCCAGAAGCCAACTCTGGATAGGCCCATCTAGGACTGAACCTAACCATTCTGGGTTCACCCTGAAGTAACTAACAGACCTATTTATCCTACAAAAGTAATCTGGGAGGATAGCCAGACAGGTTTTGGGATCTAGCCAGACAGGTCAGGGTCTAGGGAGCTTGGCAGCAAAAGAAGCAATCTCCTTGAGGAGATTTTAGGAAGGCAGGTAGTTAACTAAAATCCATAGAGTTAGGGAATCCTAATTCCTTAATGCTCCCCTTCATATTACCTTGTTTCCAAATAAATTGACTTGTTTTTTTCAAAACTGTCTGGGAGTCTGAACAACCGCACTGGTCATTGTGAAGTAGACTCACAGACCTCCTTCATAGAGAGATACTGAGGAACCAACTCCACCTTGGTATATCAACATTATCAACACCATCCCATCGAGGATCCACATACTTCACTACCCTGCTCTAGACTTGCTATCTGGACAGGATCGAATCAATCATAGACTTCCAGAAGCTGAAAAGAATTAGCACTATTGAGTCCAAGACCCTCACAACATCCAAATAAAGAAACCGAGGCCAAGACATGTTGTAACTTACCTAAAGTCACATAGCTAATAACTGATTGAACTTAGGTTTGAATTCAAGTCTATTAAGTCAAATATTAAATTATCATGAGGGATCTTAGATAAATCTCATTTTAAGAGGGAAACAGATACCCTTAGCTAGTTGACCATGATAGCTCAACTCAGTTGACACCTCTTACACTTGACCTCTCATGATCTCCTGCAATTACTACGATTTATCAATACCTCTTTCCCCACCTCCCAGCCCATAAAAATGTAAGCCACTTGAAGGTAGAATTTTTTTTTCTTTTCTGATTTCACTTTTTTATATACAGTGTTTAGAACAATGCTTTGGGCATAGTGAGTATGGAATAAGTGTCTTGAATCTGCTTTTATATAGCCTTTATATGTCTTTATTTCACTAGTATTTACTGTCCTCTGGACCATTCAAACATTCAAAATCAATGGAAACATTTAATTCATTTTCTATAAAATAAATTTTCAGTGAACACTTACTATGTCTGCAGTATCATGCTATTTCCAATGGAAAATATAAAAGAAGTAAGAGATGCATTATCATTTACCCAGGACCTTCCAGACTTACAAGAAGATGAAACATAGGCATAAAAGGCTTAACTCACAATTGAAGACAACATGTAATTGAGAGTAAAAAGGGAGTAGTCCAGATATAAGTGCTGCAGATATAGAAAGGAGGTAGCAGTCATTAGGTCAGTATGAACTAATGTGATGAGTAAAGTCTTCCAAGAGAAGGTGACCCACATGCTGATTTGTGAAGGATGAGAAAGGTTTAAATAAACAGAGAGGAGAACTTTCTACTCCCCAGGGTAAAACAAATGGTCAATTGAACTCACTTTCTCTATATTTTCCCAAGCCTTGAATAATTATATTTCCCTTCATCTGAGATATGTTCAACTTCCAGAGCACCTCACATCAACCTACTTTCCCTCTTCTCTGCTCCTGTATTCTTGCTACCATGCCCTTCGCTTCCATCAGAAAGTTTGGTCTACTTTGAAGTTTCATTTTCAGTAGGGAAGTAAAAAAGAGAGAGAGAGAAAGAGAGGAGACAGGATCCAGCTCCTAATGTAGCTATTTTTATTGGCATGAAAAGTTGAAAAGAGTCAACTGTGAGTGATGAACGAAATTGTTCTCCTGGCTCAGACAGTGTCAAAGAAATACCTTGTTCTTTTATGTTAAAAAGGTTATGTTTACTTTTGAACTTGAAGTTCCTTTTTAAAACTAAGGACTGAATTGGGAATTCCTAAATGATGACAAATGTTGAAGTAAGAAGAAATTGCAACTTATTTTTTAAGACCATTTCCTCTTGATGAACAGTGCTTTCAATTGGCGCTTTTATTTTTTTTTCCAATTTGATAATTACTTGAGAAGGTTCTGGTTGTGAAGCACAAAACATTGTACTAGCTACTAAGAAGAATAAAAATGTGAATGAGACAACCCTTGCCTTCAGAGAGTTTACAATTCATTAAAAGAGAATAAAGCATGTTTGTACCTAAATGAAATACAGACTGAATATGAAAGCCCATGATAGTAAATAAAATAAATTGAGAATTTACAAGTTAGTGAAAACAGAGAAAACTACATGGATGAAAATATTCTTAATTATTGTTATCCAAAAGTAAAATCAGCTTCCTAGATGACAAGTCCATAAGGACATCCTAGGCCCATTGAGGCAAAAGTAGCCAGAAAAGATATATTTGCAGATCTGCCTCAGACCTTTGGCAAGGACCAGTCTTGAACTTGCAGGTCTAACAAAACATGTCTTTCTTAACTGACTTTTTTAATTGGTTCAGAGCATCCTAACTAGTTATCACAGACTTTGGGCTCTGTCTCAGGGACAGAATGACCTTCTCCTGCCAAAAGACTACCAAAAGGGATCATCATCATCATCATCATCATCACACACACACACACATACACATACACAAAAAATGGTAAAGTACCTCTGTACTCCTAAGAAATTCTGATGTTAATGATAAATAGACCAAAAGAGGACTTTTAAGATTAGTATTTGATGAATGTATGTACTCATTAATGTAGGACACCTGCATATTTTAATTGTTCTGTGTTCTTTAATTGGTCCTTAAGAATGTATGCTTCTGACATGCAACCTTCTTATTGATATATTCTTTGATCATATTGTATGGAAACTGCATATATATATATATATATGTATGTATATATATATAACATTATGCTCACTCTCACTACTAGATTTCCATCTTAGCTGCCTTTGCTGGGCAGAGGCATGCTGTAATCTGACCCTTCAGCCTGATGAACTGCAGAGCTAGCCAGGGGCAGCACTCTTACAGCAGTTACCCGCTGAACCAGCATTTTCAGGCGGGTTCATGACACCTAGAGAGGTGATGGATTTTGACTCCCTAGGATCATGGTTTTCAAGTAGAAACTAGACAACCACTCCTCTGAGGTTTCTTCTAGCTTTTAGAAGAAATGACATTTGAACTGAGTCTTAAGCACTTGTTTGTGGA